>NC_048582.1:29064447-29166947 GCF_013265735.2 Oncorhynchus mykiss
CCCTCTCCATGTTCGGCAGTCGAAGTCACCGACCTTCTAGCCATCGCTGATCCACTTTTCATTTTCCATTGGTTTTGTCTTGTCTTCCATCACACATGGTTCCAATTCCATCAAATACATGTTGTGTATTTAACCCTCTGTTCCCCCCCCCCCCCCCCCCATGTCCTTGTCAGTAATTGTTTATTGTAGTGCTTATGCACGGTATGCTGGTATTTACTGGGTTTTGTTTGACCCATTCATTATATTGTTCTGTTGACGGTGGTTTATGGATATTAAACGACACCGTTGGAAATCAGTTTTCACTCTCCTGTGCCTGACTTCTTTGCCGCCAGTGCACACCTCACTACAGAATTACCGACCAAAACTATGGAGTCAGCAGGAGCAGGTACCCTGGGTATAGGGGTGGAGGAGCGCGTCCGGGAGCACGCAGCACTGCTCCACCAGGCCGTGAGAGGGTGTCAGCCCTCGCCTCGTGCCTCACCGGGAAAGCCCCGGAGTGGGCCAACGCCATGTGGAGAGAGGGAGATGCGGTGTTGGACCAATTTGAGGAGTTCACCTGCAGTTTCTGGGAAGTCTTCGACCACCCGCCCGAGGGTAGAGCGGCGGGTGAGCGCCTCTTCCATCTGAGGCAGTTGATGAGGTGCGCCCAGGAGTTTGCCCTGGTTTAGGACCCTGGCTGCCGGTGCGGGATGGAACGACAGGGCCCTGATCGACCATTACCGCTGCAGTCTGCGCAAGGATGTCCGTCGGGAGTTGGCCTGTAGATACACCACCCTCACGTTCGACCAGCTGGTGGACCTGTCCATCCAGCTGGACAACCTGCTGGCTACCTGCGGACGTTCAGATTGGGGTCTGGTGGTTCCATCCTCCCACACTCCCTCTCCGATACCCATGGAGCTGGGAGGGGTGCTGTGCAGGGAGACCGGAGGGGGTTCCAGCTCGTGCACCATCTGTGGCCGCAGAGGTTACACTGCCGGTCGGTGCCGGGTTGGTTCCTCTGGGGATCGAGGCAACAGGCAGGGCGCTCTGGCGTCACCCCAGGTGAGCCGGCACCATTCTCACCCAGAACCCTCTGTGTATGTCACTGTGTGTATGAGTTTTCCCCGCATTCCCAGCATAAGGCGCTCGTCAATTCAGGCGCGGCTGGGGATTTTATTTTATTTTATTGATAGGGCGTTAGCCCATAATTTAGGGCTCCCCATTGTTCCCGTGGCTGTGCCCTTCCCTGTTCACCCCTTAGATAGTTGACCATTAGGGTCAGGGTGGATTAGGGAGGTCACCGCTCCTTTGGGCATGGTGACGCAGGGGGGTCACAAGGAGATAATTTGTTTCTTCCTTATTGACTCTCCTGCGTTTCCCGTGGTGCTGGGCCTACCCTGGTTAGCTTGTCATAACCCCACTGTTTCTTGGCCACAGAGGGCTCTCACGAGGGTGGTCGCGAGAGTGCTCAGGTAGGTGTTTAGGGGTTTCCGTTGGTGCTACTATGGTGGAGAGTCCAGACCAGATCTCCACCGTGCGCATTCCCCCTGAGTATGCCGATTTGGCTCTCGCTTTATCCAAAAAGGAGGCGATTTGTGTTTACCCTTTCCTACAGACCAGGCTTCCAGAACGTGAAGGCAGACGCATTGTCCCGGCTGTATGACACAGAGGAGCGGCCCATGGATCCCACTCCCATACTCCCACCTCCTGCCTGGTGGCGCCGGTAGTGTGGGAGCTGGACACGGACATTGAGCAGGCTTTACATGCAGAGCCCGCTTCCGTCCAGTGTCCCGCTGGGCGTGTGTACGTCCCGTCTACTGTTCGTGACCGGTTGATCTATTGGGCCCACACGTGCCCCTCCTCTGGTCATCCTGGGATCGGTCGGACAGTGCGCTGTTTGAGCGGGATTTACTGGTGGTCTACCTTGGCTAAGGCCGTGAGGGTTTATGTTTCCTCCTGCTCGGTGTGTGCCCAGTATAAGGCTCCTAGGCACCTGCCCAGAGGTAAGCTACACCCCTTACCCGTTCCACAGCGGTCTTGGTTGCACCTGTCGGTGGATTTTCTGACTGATCTTCCACTCTCACAGGATAACACCACGATCCTGGTCGTTGTGGATCGTTTATCTAAGTCCTGCCGTCTCCTCCCCCTGCCCGGTCTCCCTACGGACCTACAGACTGCGGAGGCCTTGTTTACACACGTCTTCCGGCACTACGGGGTGCCTGAGGATATAGTGTCTGAGCGGGGACCGCAGTTCGCGTCTAGGGTCTGGAAGGCGTTCATCGAACGTCTGGGGGTCTCGATTAGCCTTACTTCAGGGTTTCACCGCGAGAATAACGGGCAGGTGGAGAGAGTGAACCAGGATGTGGGCAGGTTTCTGCTTCCTATTGCAAGGACCGGCCGGGCTATTATATTCTAATTTCCACTGATTTCAAAACTCGGTACTCCAGAAAGCAAAGAACAACACCTTTGCAGTTTAACTACGTGATATTGTTTAAAAAAGCTGTGTTAGAAAGGATTACCTACACATAATGACCAGCTCATGTTACAGACAGAAGCGTGCTACATGGCAGACCAATCCGAACTCATCTCTCGGCATGTCCAGCCCACCCATTATCTCAGCCAATCATGGCTTGCAGAAAGGTTCCTGTCTTTTTCTGTGGCTAAACCAACTAGGGTCGTAATTTACAGATGGCATAAAAGCTTGTTATTAAGGCACATGAAAGTTCACATGTTCCAGAAGGAATTTCTGCCAAAAAATGCATTTTGATTTAAAAAAAGTTTACATTGAAACATTGTCTCTCCTGTAATGATCCGCGACATACACCTAGATACACCTAGTTTCCTGAAATGTCACAAAAAGCAGCTGGTGGGCGGTCTCTAATATTGTCTCTAGGTTTTGCTCGCCTGAGGTAGAGTACCTCATGATAAGCTGAAGACCACAATATTTACCACCACAAACCCATGCAGGCACTAAGACAACACTCAACAAGCTATATAAGGCCATAAGCAAAAAAAAAGAGAATTCTCACCCAGCAGTGGCGCTTCTACTGCCCAGGGAATTTAATGCAGGAAAACTTAAATCAGTTTTATTTCTAACAGCATGTCACATGTGCAACCAGAGGAATGTAATACTCTAGACCACCTTTCCAGATAAATGAGTAGAACGCTTTCCCTCGCCCTCCATTTGACACATCTGACCATAACTATATCCTCCTGATTTCTGTTTACAAGCAAAAACTCAAGCAGGAAGTACCAGTGACTCGCTCAATAAGGAAGTGGTCATATGACGAGGATGCTAAGCTACAGGAATGTTTTGCTAGCACAGACTTGAAAATGTTCCAAGATTAAGGAGTATACCACAAGAACTAAGATTGAATCCTACGACACCGGCTCTGGCGTTCATCAGACGTGGCAGGTCTTGCAAACTACACTGCTCAAAAAAAACAAAGGGAACACTAAAATAACACATCCTAGATCTGAATGAATGAAATATTCTTATTAAATAATTTTTTCTTTACATAGTTGAATGTGCTGAAAACAAAATCACACAAAAATGATCAATGGAAATCAAATGTATTAATGGAAATCAAATGTATCAACCCATGGAGGTCTGGATTTGGAGTCACACACAAAATTAAAGTGGGAAACCACACTACAGGCTGATCCAACTTTGCAACCACAATAACAACAGTATCTGCATTTGCATTTGTTTTCTATTTCCTTAACAATGAGCTAATGAGGCGCAATTTTGGCAGGCATAGAAAATGTACTCTCTTGTCAGGACACTGTTGTTCAGGGGAGCTAGCCAACAACACAGCTAACACAATCACTTTAAACTGTAGCTGGAAAGACTGGAAACTTGCTGCACTTAATTTAATTTGACCTTTTTTCAATTGACATTTCTTTGTATATATCCATAAATATGATTCCAGCTGATTCATGCTTTCGGCTGACTGAGAAACGCTGCCTGCCTGTTTGTCTCATCCCGACACGTTCATTACTATGGGACAGTTGGAGATCGAATGTCGGAGAGACAGACAGCAAGGTTTATACAAATCCCTGCTGTTGAATACTAAATGTTAGTCTAAAAGAAATGTGAGATAATGTCTAGATGCTTTTTATAGTGGAGATCAAGTTTAGAAATTGCCTGGCTGGGCTAATGAGGCAGTGGATTGGGAAGTCAGATGGAACAGAATAAAGAGGCATTTTAACGTCATAGATTTAGCCGGTGGTAACTTGTGAAATAGACGCCGGCTGGAATACCATTCAGATCCACCCGTTGTATAATGAAAAATAGACACAGACCACCACCCCTCATCTTAACGGAGGTTGTTTTTCTGTCAATGCACGGAAAACCCAGCCAACTGTATATGAGCCATCTCCTCGTTCAGCCCCAATTCTGTGAAACATAAGATATTACAGTTGTATGGTTCCGTTGGTAGGATAGCCTTCGAACAGAGCTCATCCACTTTATTATCCAGTGATTGCATGTTTGCCAGTAGGACGGATGGTAAAGGTGGATTATAAACTTGGCAACGAATTCTCACCAAGCACCCGGATCTGCAGCTCCTGTATCAGCATTTCCTCTTCATGCGAATGACGGGGATTTGACCTGGTCCTGGAGGAGCCGTAAATATTTTGCCTCCAATTCATTAAAGAATACAAATTGTCCAGTCCGAAGTGAATAATCGTTGTTCTGATGTCCAGAATCTCTTTTCGGGCATAAGAAACGATTGCGGGAACATGTACAAAAAAAGTTACAAACAACGTGAAAAAACAGACAGAATAACACAATTGGTTAGAAGCCCGTTAAACGGCAGCCACCCCCGCCCCCGATGTCATTCTATACCCCTTCTGTCTGTGGTTATACTGTTATAACAAAAAAAAACTATTCTGAAGCAATGGAAAGATTTAAGGTTGTATGGTTTAGAATCCGCATCAATGGCAACATAGTTAGAGCTCAAGTCAAGTTTTTAAATTGTCTATACTTGTGAAGTTAAGGTACATTTCCATAGACAAGTTGTTAAACAAGTTATGAATCCCCAGATTTTTGATATCAATGACAGAATATACATGAATTTACACTCTGTGCCAATTCCACCCCTTTTTGTTCCAATCGCTCTCTCAGACAAGTTTGGTCCAGGGGATAGTGCAGGTAGCTGGTTTGTGTATGGGGTAGCTGCAGTGGAACATCACATTGTAATGTTATTTTGAATCAACCCATGGAGGTCTGGATTTAGAGGCACACTCAAAATTAAAGTGGAAAACCACACTACAGGCTGATCCAACTTTGATGTAATGTCCTTAAAACAAGTCAAAATGAGGCTCAGTAGTGTGTGTGGCCTCCACGTGCCTGTATGACCTCCCTACAACGCCTGGGCATGCTCCTGATGAGGTGGCCAACTCCTGGACAGTCTGTGGTTCAACGTGGCGTTGGTAGATGGAGCGAGACATGATGTCCCAGATGTGCTCAATTGGATTCAGGTCTGGGGAGCGGGGGGGCCAGTCCATAGCATCAATGCCTTCCTCTTGCAGGAACTGCTGACACACTCCAGCCACATGAGGTCTAGCATTGTCTTGCATTAGGAGGAACCCAAGGCCAACCGCACCAGCTTATGGTCTCACAAGGGGTCTGAGGATCTCATCTCGGTACCTAATGGCAGTCAGGCTACCTCTGGCGAGCACATGGAGGGCTGTGCGGCCCCCCAAAGAAATGCCACCCCACACCATGACTGGATGGAGGATGTTGCAGGCAGCAGAACGTTCTCCACGGCATCTCCAGACTCTGTCACGTCTGTCACGTGTTCATTGTGAACCTGCTTTCATCTGTGAAGAGCACAGGGCGCCAGTGGCAAATTTACCAATCTTGGTGTTCTCTGGCAAATGCCAAACGTCCTGCACGGTGTTGGGCTGTAAGCACAACCCCCACCTGTGGACGTCGGGCCCTCATACCTTATACATGGAGTCTGTTTCTGACCGTTTGACCAGACACATGCACATTGGTGGCCTGCTGGAGGTCATTTTGCAGGGCTCTGGCAGTGCTCCTCCTGCTCCTCTTTGCACAAAGGCGGACGTAGCGGTCCTGCTGCTGGGTTGTTGCCCTCCTACGGCCTCCTCCACGTCTCCTGATGTACTGGCCTGTCTCCTGTTAGCTCCTCCATGCTCTGGACACTACACTCACAGACACAGCAAACCTTCTTGCCACAGCTCGCATTGATGTGCCATCCTGGATGAGCTGCACTACCTGAGCCACTTGTGTGGGTTGTAGACTCCGTCTCATGCTTCCCCTAGAGTGAAAGCACCACCAGCATTCAAAAGTGACCAAAACATCAGCCAGGAAGCATAGGAACTGAGAAGTTCTAAGTGGACAGTTTGATTTCACAGAAGTGTGATTGACTTGGAGTTACATTGTGTTGTTTAAGTGTTCCCTTTATTTTTTTAACAGTGTATTACAGATTAAAAAGGGAAAATGTTGGGGAATAATCAGAATAAGTTGGGTAACATAGATAAGATGTTTTATTTTCATTATATGTTTGTGAGTTACTTCTCATCAGAATGTCAATTTTTGTATAATACTGTGGCCGGGTTGCAGTCATCTGTTCTCTGTCAGGACTAAGTTACTTGGGCCGCAGAGAGGGGAGAGGTCAAGCGTGTCATCATATGTAAACATATCTTTTAAATCAATTATCTCTTGGCTCCACAATGTCTGTGTGCCAGTCACTGTGTCTCTGTGATCTTGTCAAGGAGGGGGTATTTGATATATGCCTGTTGATAGGTTTTGTTTTATGGTTCTGAGAGCGAGAAAATAACATAGTTTAGGAGACAAAGCTGAACGATAATTTATGGCCAATGCTGTCTGGCTATGTGTGTCTTTGCTATAAAGGTTCTCAGTTGCAATGTGTAAGGACTCTCAGAAAATTAATTTATAGACACTGAATTGATCTGAGAGTCACAGGGTTGTGATGGAGCTCATATAATTAAAGATGGACTTATGACAACTCTGACTTGTGTGTGGTTTGCTCTCATGATTTGGTAAATACAGGAAATTTCCACGACAAAACCCAGCCACGAGATGCCCAGTGACTCAAACCTACCGAATGTGCTAAATGTCTTCTATGCTCGCTTTGAGGCAAGCGACACTGCACCAGCTGTTCCGAGACTGTGTGATCAAGCTCTCGTAGCCGATGTGAGTAAGACAGATCAACATTCACACGGCCGAAGGGTCAGACGGATTACCAGGAAGCATACTGACATTTTCATCCTCTCCCTGACCAAGTCTGTGTTACCTACTTGTTTCAAGCAGACCACCATAGTCCCTGTGCCCAGGAACGTCAATGTAACCTGCCTAAATGACTACCGACCAGTAGCACTCACATCTGTAGCCATGAAATGCTTTGAAAGGCTAGTCATGGCTCACATCAAAACCCTCAGCCCAGAAACTCTAGACCCACTACTACTGGTAATATGGCGCCGGAAGAGATGGCTGACGTTTTATGGGCTCCTAACCAATTGGGCTATTGTGTTTTTTTGCATTATCTGTAACTAATTTCGTACATAATATTTCTGCCAACGTCTCTTATGACCGTAAAAAGCATCTGGATATCAGGAATGCGATTACTCACCTTGTACTGTAAGAAGATTTTTTCTTTAACGAGTCGGACGCAAATTATTTACTTCAGACACCCTACCAGGCCCAAATCCCTGTCATTCACATGAAGAAGAGACAGAGATATTGGGGAAGTAGGTCGGGTGCCTTGTAAGGATCCGATGGCGAGTGAGTAATCCGCCTCCACCATCAGTCCTATTTGCCAACATGCAATCATTGGATTATAAAATGGATGAGCTCCGATCAACACTATCCTACTAACGGTACATTATAAACCATAATATCTTGTGTTTCACCGAGTCACTGCTGAATGACGACATGGATAACATACAGCTGGCTGGGTTTTGGGTGCATCGGCAAGATAGCAAGATAGAACAGATGTAAGACAAGTGGTGGCAGTCTGTGTCTACTTGCAAATAACAGCTGGTGCATAACATCTAATATTAAGGAAGTCTCTAGGTTTTGCTTGCCTGAGGTAGAGTATCATGATAAGCTGTAGACCACACTATTTACCAAGAATATTTTGCGTAGCAGTCTATTTACCACCACAAACCGATGCTGTCACTAAGACCACACTCAACAAGCTTTATAAGGCCATAAGCAAACAAGAAAAGGCACACCCAGAGGTGGCTCTCCTAGTGGCAGTGGACTTTAACGCAGGGACACAAATCATTTTTATTTCTAAAAGCATGTCACATGTGCACCCAGAGAAAAAAAACTCTAGACCACCTTTACTCCACACACAAATCTGCAGAAACTAAAGCAGGGAGCACCAGTGACTCGATCAATACGGAAGTTGTCAGATGTAGATGCTAAGCAAGAGGACAATTTTGCTAGCACAGACTGAAATATGTTCCGGGATTCTTCAGATGGCATTGAGAAGTACACAACATCAGTCACTGGCTTCATCAATAAGTGCATCTATGATGTTGTCACCACAGTTGACCATACGTACCCCAACAAGAAGCCATGGATTACAGGCAACATCAGCACTGAGCTAAAGGGTAGAGCTGCTGCATTCAAGGAACATGACTCTAACCTGTGAGCTTATAAGAAATCAAGCTATGCCTTCCGGCGAATCATCTTCCTGCTATCCAGACCACCATAGTCCCTGTACCCAAGAACACCAAGGTAACCTGCCCAAATGACTAACGACCCTTGGCACTCACGTCTGTAGCCATGAAGTCGGCTACAGCTGTAAGACAAGGGGTTGCGGTCTGTGTCTCTTTGTAAAGAACAGCTGGTGCATGAAATCTAATATTATGTCCTCAGGTATTATGATGAAACAAAAACAGAACTGTTTGGCCATAATGACCATCGTTATGTTTGGAGGAAAAAGGGGGAGGCTTGCAAACCGAAGAACACCATCCCAACCGTGAAGCACAGGGGTGCCAGCATCATGTTGTGGGGGTTCTTTGCTGCAGGAGGGACTGGTGCACTTCACAAAATAGATGGCATCATGAGTGAGGAAAATTATGTGGATATATTAAAGCAACATCTCAAGACATCAGTCAGGAAGTTAAAGCTTCGTCGCAAATGGGTCTTCCAAATGAACAATGACCCCAAGCATACTTCCAACGTTGTGGCAAAATGGCTTAAGGACAACAAAGTCAAGGTTTTGGAGTGGTCATCACAAAGCCCTGACCTCAATCCTATAGAAAATGTGTGGGCAGAACTGAAAATGCGTGTGCGAGCAAAGAGGCCTACAAACCTGACTCAGTTACACCAGCTCTGTCAGGAGGAATGGGACAAAATTCACCCAACTTATTGTGGGAAGCTTGTGGAAGGCTACCCAAAATGTTTGACCCATGTTAAACAATTTAAAGGCAATGCTATCAAAAACGAATTGAGTGTATGTAAACTTCTGATCCACTGGGAATGTGATGAAAGAAGTAAAAGCTGAAATAAATAATGCTCTCTACTATTATTCTGACATTTCACATTCTTAAAATGAAGTGGTGATCGTAGTTGACCTACGACAGGAAAAACAGAGTTTAAGTGTATTTGGCTAAGGTGTATGTAAACTTCCGACATCAACTGTACTAGACAAGTATGTGTGGTTTAGGTTAATGGTCCATTCATTATGGGCAGTGCCAGTCAAACAGCAGAAAGGCACATTTATCAATGTAATGTAGCTAATTAGCAAAAAGTTATGTTTGCAAGCTAGAAACTTTGTAAAGTTATTTAAACATTGCGGTAAGTTATGTTTTCTTTCTCTCCAACCAATGTACCTAAGATAGCTAATTTCATCCCCTTGTCAACATTGTTTTTAAGAAGGTTTGAATCACTAATGCTGCTTGAAAGCAACTATAGATAGACATAAGAAGTTTGCGAGCTAGCCGATGACAGATCACATCAATTTAGCTTTCAGTAGATACTGTACATGAGCTCGCTAGTTAGTTATTTTTAAATAGTGTTTGATGTGGTGACGACAGTAGTCAGACAGACAACTTTACCAGGACAAGCAAGCTTAGACTCAAAATATAAGCCGATGTCAAGCTCTATACAACATCTCGGATTGACGCAAGCTAAAGTACACATTGTTTGCTTAGATACCCTCAAGTATCTGGAATTACATGAACAGAAATAACATGCAGGTACTTGCTATAACTGATGGTAGAGCTAAATGTGCACAATTGCTTTGCATGGAATAATCAGAAATGAGTCTTTCTGTCTGTGCTCCTCAAGAGGTGATCATATTACAACCAAATAATAAAACAAAAATTGGGGCAATCCCTTGAAAACCAAGGGGGGGGGGGGTTCCCTGCCCATCAGCAGGTAAATCGAACATCCTGCATCTTCTTGCAATGTTTATTGATAACAACCATACACACCTACATCTACGGTGTCCATATTAGGACAGGCTTAGTTGGTGAGCCTGAGGCAAATCCTGCTGAGGCTGTCAAAACATGGACAATGTATACAGTGGAGAGAACAAATATTTGATACACTGCCGATTTGCAGGTATTCCTACTTACAAAGCATGTAGAGGTCTGTCATTTTTTATCATAGGTACACTTCAACTGCGAGAGATGGAATCTAAAACAAAAATCCAGAAAATCACATTGTATGATTTTTAAGTAATTAACTTGCATTTTATTGCATGACATAAGTATTTGATACATCAGAAACGCAAAACTTAATATTTGGTACAAAAACCTTTGTTTGCAATTACAGAGATCATACGTTTCCTGTAGTTCTTGACTAGGTTTGCACACACTGCAGCAGGGATTTTGGCCCACTCCTCCATACAGACCTTCTCCAGATCCTTCAGGTTTCGGGGCTGTCGCTGGGCAATACGGACTTTCAGCTCCCTCCAAAGATTTTCTATTGGGTTCAGGTCTGGAGACTGGCTAGGCCACTCCATTACCTTGAGATGCTTCTTACGGAGCCAATCCTTAGTTGCCCTGGCTGTGTGTTTTGGGTCGTTGTCATGCTGGAAGACCAAGCCACGACCCATCTTCAATGCTCTTACTGAGGGAAGGAGGTTGTTGGCCAAGATCTCGTGATACATTGCCCCATCCATCCTCCCCTCAATACGGTGCAGTCGTCCTGTCCCCTTTGCAGAAAAGCATCCCCAAAGAATGATGTTTCCACCCCCATGCTTCACGGTTGGGATGGTGTTCTTTGGGGTTGTACTCATCCTTCTTCTTCCTCCAAACATGGCGAGTGGAGTTTAGACCAAAAAGCTCTATTTTTGTCTCATCAGACCACATGACCTTCTCCCATTCCTCCTCAGGATCATCCAGATGATCATTGGCAAACTTCAGACGGGCCTGGACATGAGCTGGCTTGAGCAGGGGGACCTTGCGTGCGCTGCAGGATTTTCATCCATGACGGTGTAGTGTGTTACTAATGGTTTTCTTTGTGACTGTGGTCCCAGCTCTCTTCAGGTCATTGACCAGGTCCTGCCGTGTAGTTCTGGGCTGATCCCTCACCTTCCTCATGATCATTGATGCCCCACGAGGTGAGATCTTGCATAGAGCCCCAGACCGAGAGTGATTGACCGTCATCTTGAACTTCTTCCATTTCCTAATGATTGCGCCAAGAGTTGTTGCCTTCTCACCAAGCTCCTTGCCTATTGTCCTGTAGGCCATCCCAGCCTTGTGCAGGTCTACAATTTTTGCCCTGATGTCCTTACACAGCTCTCTAGTCTTGGCCATTGTGGAGAGGTTGGAGTCTGTTTGATTGAGTGTGTGGACAGGTGTCTATCATACAGGTAACGAGTTCAAACAGGTGCAATTAATACAGGTAATGAGTGGAGAACAGGAGGGCTTCTTAAAGAAAAACTAACACGTCTGTGAGAGCCAGAATTCTTACTGGTTGGTAGGTGATCAAATACTTATGTCATGCAATAAAATGCAAATGAATTACTTAAAAATCATACAATGTGATTTTCTGGATTTTTGTTTTAGATTCCGTCTCTCACAGTTGAAGTGTACCTATGATAAAAATTACAGACCTCTACATGCTTTGTAAGTAGGAAAACCTGCAAAATCGGCAGTATTTCAAAAACTTGTTCTCCCCACTGCATATCAGCAGAAAAGCACAAAAAAGCTTAGCAACAAAGTGCACTGGGCTCGGGCTGGCCTCTCCAACCATAGCCAGGCCAAAGGTGTGGAAGTGTCTCTCTGGACTGGTGACAGCACCACAGTGTATGTGTGTGCGTGTTTGAGTGCGTGCATACTAGCCTGCCTGTGTATGTTTGAAAGAGAGACTGTGTGTGTGTGTGTGTGTGTGTGTGTGTGGCCTGGTGACAGAAGTGTGATTGAGCAACGGTGCCGGGGGAAGAGAGAAAGAACAACAAACCACTGAGACTCCATCTAACTGCCACATTTAACTACTTTCGGGCCTGAGATTGCACAGAGCATCAGGCTCGGGTTCTTCGTGTGTGTGTGTGTGTGTTGGGGGGGGCGGGCATGTGCATGTGCTTAACTGTACATCCTTGTGTGTCCATGCATGTGTATAGAGGGCTGTGACCAGTCTTGGAACCAGTATATGTCCAGTAACTGGTTGAAGGAATGTGGAACCAGTGTGTCCAGCAAGCACACAGCTCAGGGCCCATCATCCCACACTGGTGTCAAACAGCACCCCTGTACTTTCAGGGCCATTTTTCCAGGCCGGCACCCCACACCACTTCAAACAGACAGCCCAGCCATCACACATTCCACACCAACAAGACATCACTTTGAACCGTGGCGCCAGACACCGTTCCACCATGCCGGGAAGTCAATAGCGACATCATCATCGGAGCACCGTGGCTCAAACCACCTCTAGTTACCTCCTTTCTGAGTTTGAGACTGATCCTCTTACAACAAGCACTCACAGTTGCACTGCAGAATTAGATGTTTAACCAAGTTCCTCCAAATGTCAAATTTGGAAATTAAGGGTTAAGATTTTGGATAGGGTTAAAACACTGTTTAGGCATTCATTCCAAGTGGTGTAAATACACATGCACTAGTGTACACACACACACACACACACACACAAAGCTTTGAAGAGCTGAAGTGTGAAGCAGTGTTAGACAAACAGTAGCTCTGTTTCCCAGGTAACACTGACACATGCATACACACACACACACCTCTGCGGTTATACCCAGGGCCCCCTGTATTATGGGTGGACTGTGAGTGGGAAGGGGAGCCTTGTTATGGGTAAACAGTTGCCATGTGTACATTCCTCAACAAAATACACTCGCACACACTCCCACATGCAATCACACACATGTAGATACATGCACAGATGTACACACACACACACACGCACGCACACAAAAAAAGCATACAAAATAGCTACACGTTTAGCCAACCGGCAAAGTCAAGTATATATGCATTCACAAGCTATCCAGCTCTTCAAAAACACTGGTAACTTTCACACTTTGTCACTAAAATCTTCAACATGGCTCGAAAAGAATACAATGCCAACGTTCTCACTCTGAGCCTCCCTCCTCCTCCCGCTCTCTCTCTGTCCCTCTCTCTCACCTTCTCCTTCTCTCTGTCCCGCTCTCTCACCTGCTGCCTCTCTCTCCCTCTGACCATCTCACATCTATTTTGCTGAAACTCACTTTTGACATGAAGGGAGGTGTATGTCTATTCTCGGGGGCTGTGGGTGGATGGAGAGGTTGATGCTCCTCAAACAGACTGACAGACATGGTTTCTGGGAAGGGGTGGATTTAGGAGCATAGGTGCACATTCCCATAGAATTACATAGGAGCTCTATGCACATTTCCATATACAGATATAGATCAGCCCTGACTCTGTTCCAATGTCCATACTACAATACTGTTTTAAGAATGGAGCAATGTATTGGCCATGCATTCAAAATGGTATATCAGTGTGGATATTGCCTGATCGCATGAATGTGTGTGACTTTTTCCTCAGTGAGTTCATGTGCGTGTTTGTCTTCATGAGTGCACGCATTGGTGTATGCCTGTGTCTGTGCGTATGTGTAGGTGTTTGTGTGTGCGTGCGTGCGTGCGCGTGTGTGTGTGCGTGTGTGTGTGCGAGTGTGCGCACAGTCTATGACTTGTGTTTGTATGTTGCTTATTTACAGCACTCTGCACTCTCTTCATAATGCCCCTTCCTAGACCTCGCCTGCTGATTATCATAGACCTGACAAAATCTCCAGGGAGACTTTCTCCTGATTCTGCACAAACACTCTCCAAACCCACAGATGTTAAATAGCCCACCTCACCCAACCCAGTGCTGGGTCTGTCCAACAGTACTGTCTTCCAGAAACCCATCATTCTTCACCAGGTCAATGGTTTAGTCTCAAATGGCACCCTATTCCCTACATAGGGCATTACCATACTTTTGACCAGGGCCTATAGGGTTCTGGACAAAAGAAGTGCACTATATAGGGAATATAATTGTTCTATTAGCTACAGGTAACTGCCAAAATAATGGAAATTAGGAATACAATATATATTGAAAGCAGGTGCTTCCACACAGCTGTGGTTCCTGAGTTAATTAAGCAATTAACATCCTATCATGCTTAGGGTCAGGTATAAAATGCTGGGCAGGCCATTATTTTGGCTACCATGGTTATGCCCCAATGATGACAATGCCCCCATTCACAGGGCATGAGTTGTCATGGAATGGTTTTATGAGCATGAAAACGATGCAAACCATATGCCATGGCCCTCTCAGTCACTAAATCTCAACCCAATTGAACACTTATGCGAGATTCTGGAGCACCGCCCGAGACAACGTTATCCACCACCATCAACAAAACACCAAAAGCATCCTGACAATAGAGTTCAAGACACTTGTAGAATCTATGCCAAGGTGCATTGAATCTGTTCTGGCTGGTGCTGGCCCAATGCTCTATTAAGACACTTTATTTATTTTGGCAGTTATATGTACCGTGCAATAGGCAAGCTCAATCAAATCAAACTTTGTGTCACACGCGCCGAATATACCAAGTGAAGACTTTACCGTGAAATGCTTACTTACAAGCCTTGAACCAACAGTTCAGTTCAAGAAGAGTACAGAAAATATTTACCAAGTGGAGAGTAACACAATAAGAAAGTAACACAGTAAGAAAAACAATAACAAAGCTATATACAGGGGGCACCGGTACCAAGTCAGGTTAGTTAAGGTCATTTGTACATGTAGGTGGGGGTGAAATTACAATGCATAGATAATAAACAGCGAGTTGCTGCAGTGTACAAAAGGGAGGGGGGGGGGGAGTCAATGTAAATTGTCCGGTTGCGATTTTATTAATTGTTCAACAGTCTTCTGGCTTGGGGGTAGAAGTTGAGGAACCTTTAGGTCCTAGACTTGGCGCTCTGGTACCGCTTGCCGTAGCAGAGAAAACAGTCTATAACTTGGGTGACTGGAGTCTCTGACAATTTTATGGGTTTTCCTCTGACACCACATATTATATAGGTCCTGGATGGCAGGAAGCTTGGCCCCAGTGATGTACTGGGTCATTTGCACTACCCTCTGTAGCGCCTTACGGTCAGATGCAGAGCAGTTGCCTTACCAGGCGGTGATGCAACCGGTCAGGATGCTCTCGATGGTGCAGCTGTATAAATCCTTTTGAGGAACTGGGGACCCATGCCAAATCTTTTCAGTCTCCTGAGGGGGAAAAGGTTTTGTCGTGCCCTCTTCACAACTCTCTTGTTATGTTTGGATCATGATAGTTTGTTGGTGATGTGGACACCAAGGAACTTGAAACTCTCGATCCGCTCCACTACAGCCCCGATGTTAACGGGGGCCCGCCGGTCTGCCTTTTCCTGCAGTCCACAATCAGCTCCTTTGTCTTGCTCACATTGAGGGAGAGGTCGTTGTCCTGGCACCACACTGCCAGTTCTCTGAACTCCTCCTTATAGGCCGTCTCATCAGGCCTATCACTGTTTTGTCGTCAGCAAACTTTAATCATTGTGTTGGAGTCTTGTTTGTCCACGCAGTCGTGGATGAACAGGGAATACAGGAAGGGACTAAGTACAATGAGCTTCGTGGGCACTATGGTGTTGAACGCTGAGCTGTTGTCAATGAACAGCATTCTCACAAAGGTGTTTCTTTTGTCCAGGTGAGAAAGGGCAGTGTGGATTGCTATTGAGATTGCATCATCTGTGGATTCATCTGTGGATTTGTTGGGCTGGTATGCCAATTGGAGGTAGTGTCTCTGTTCTGCCAGTGCATGGAAAATCCCTCTAGCTCAGTATCAAGTCCAGATAAAGTATTTGAAATTACTTCAAATAGAACTTGAACCCAGACTGGACTGTGGTTTTTCATTGAGGACTGATATCGTCCCAGACAGAAAAACTGGACAAAACCGCTTGAAATGACAAATGACATTGGGGTTAGGCTAAGTCAATTGGCTCACCTCAATGGTCCATATCAATGGCCTAGCTTTGTATTGGGCAACATCTGAGCTAGGCTTATAGGTTTAAGGTTATCTTAACTTTATTGGGTTTATCTGTGGAGGTGCGTCACTGGCTCTTTGGTGGACTTAAGTCAGAGTCAATCCAGCATGTTCTTTTTAACCCCCAGATAGTGTAGGCCTGTACAGATAATGTTCTCTAAGGCACCTCTATCACTTAACACAACCAGAGACCGAGAGTGAGACAAAGATGTATGGTCTATTCTATAGGCAATAACTACGGCTGGGTTTGCACTGACATTGCACCGATGCTCTAAAACACTCCTTGCCTGCACACTCTTTATGAGCTAACAAAGTTTATAGGTCAAATGACCCAGCTTCAACCGAGCACGTCTAACCTTGCATATGTGGCCAGCACGTCTCCTAGGTTATGGGTTCTAGTAACAGTGCCGGACCGCTCTGTAACATAATTCGAGACCCTCTGCTGTTTTTGTCCCCCTGTCAACATTTACCTATCTCCATAGTAACCAGAACCTTCTTAAAGACTAATGGGTATAGACCACCCCCTCACACCCAACCAAACCCAGGGGTTTCGGTCGTATGAATTCTAGAGAGGTCGTTTTTGAGACTTCCTCTTTTATGCTGTGTGCACTGAACTGTCATGCATGACTGTTGCTCATTCTCCATGTTCAGATGAAGGTAATTAAATAATATATAATGCTCACCACCGCAGCGTTCAACTCAAACAGTGGTGTGTACTGTATTGTAGCTGCTGAAGTAATTCAAACCTATACTTTATAACTCAGGATGTGATATTTTTACCAGGTACTGTTGTTATTAAAACAAAATCAGACAACCCCATAGTAGAATAGTTTACCTATTTACCTAGTCAGTTTCTTGTTGTGTGTTCTATGAGAGATAAATATTCCTCTTAAGGCACATTCAAGTTGTGAGATCCATAAGGATTCATCATTCATCAATATTCACAATTCAATCAGGATTATCTGTAATCATGGTAGCATCCACATGAATGGAGAAGTGTTTAGAAACATATTCTGACTCTTAAATGACACCATACATTATTTACAATTCATTTCTATTGGGCACAAACTAACCTGAAACACAACCAAATGTCACGCCCTGGCCCTAGAGGTTTTTATTCTCTATTTTGGTTAGGCCAGGGTGTGACTAGGGTGGGCATTCTATGTTCATTTTCTATGTTTTGGATTTCTTTGTTGTTTCGCCGGGTGTGGTTCTCAATAAGAGGCAGCTGTCTATCGTTGTAGGCATCACTACAGATCCAGGTTCGATCCCAGGCTGGGATGCAGCCGGCCGCGACCGGGAGACCCATGAGGCTGGCGCACTATTGGCCTAGCGTCGTCCAGGTTAGGGGATTTCCTTGTCCCATCGCGCTCTAGCGACTCCTTGTGGTGGACCGGGCACATGCACGCTGACTTCAGTCGGCAGCCATGCCTCCTCCGACACATTGGTGCAGCTGGCTTCCGGGTTAAGCGAGCATTGTGTCAAGAGGCAGTGCGGCTTGGCAGGGTCGTGTTTCGGAGGATGGAACAAGACTGTAACTACCAACTGGATATCACTAAAAAGTTTGTAAAAAGTTCGTAAAAATATAACAGTAACATTGAATTTGGCATTACTGCAATTAGCTAATAGAAACGCATTGAAAAACAGATTCACTACATGGAATAACATGTAGTATCTGTTCTATATCTGAGAGATTTAAGAAAGATCAATAAAACATGTTTATGTTACATGTTACATGTATTTATCCCTTTATTGTAGGCACTGAACTATCTCTATATCCATTCTTTTTTTAAGGTACCGGGGACCTTCAGACAAGTCGTGTGAGGCTTGTGGGCGTCCTAGAGAAAAACGGAGAAGACCGTCATGCTCGTAAGAGTCTCATCTTTCAATAGAGTGATCAACATACGATTTGGTGAGAAGACCAATTTTCGGGATATCTCATGGTCTGACAAACACCGCTCTAGCTCTGCCACCTTCCCCCGCAGATGCGGAAGGGCGACATCGTTTAATGCGGTGGATTGAGATGCAGTCCATGCAAAAATATCTTTAGCTTAAACAGGTGGATTTTTATGGGGATTTTTTAATTATGTTAATTCAATTTCCAAGGGGATGCAAACATTGTATTCGAAGGGTTAATCCCATTTTAAGAAAATCTGGTAATGAAATGTGGCCAGTCTAGGCAGCATGTCAGGGGTCAGCGGGTAAGGGTTAGAGGTCAGGGTCCAGAGCCATGCTGCCCGGAATGGGAGGGCTGACTGACGTTGGCGTCGGATGGAGGTGGCACTTGAGCTGGTCTTTTTTTTTCGGTCTCACATTCCAACCATTCCATTTTCTCTCTTTTGAAAGGTAATACCATGGCAACTAGAATAAGCCGACTTCAAAACACAGGGTAGGTGGCTGGCTGTCATTTCTTCTATGTGTCTACCTCTAGCACACACAGTGTATGTGCATGCACACACAGTCCTCACTCCATCACTTGGAATTAGTGAAAAGTCGACAGATATTTCCAAAGGCAGAGTTCTGAGTGTTAACCATGGTCATGGCATTTTTCCTGCTTTTTACTCACCTGTAGAGTACATAGTCATCAACTGGTTCTCAAGGACATAGTACATGATCTTCAGCTTATAATAATATATTTTCATTCAACTGGTAGTTATACCAGGTAGTGGAGGGAGAGAGAGAAGACGGAGAGGACACAGAGAGGGAGAGAGACAAACATACATCAATGAGCATGAAACCCTACACTCTTGGGAAAACAGGTGATATCTAGAACCTATATAAAAGGATTCTTTGGCTGTCAAATCAAATCAAATCCAATGTATTTATATAGCCCTTCGTACATCAGCTAATATCTCAAAGTGCTGTACAGAAACCCAGCCTAAAACCCCAAACAGCAAGCAATGCAGGTGTAGAAGCACGGTGGCTAGGGAAAAACTCCCTAGAAAGGCCAGAACCAAGGAAGAAACCTAGAGAGGAACCAGGCTATGTGGGGTGGCCAGTCCTCTTCTGGCTGTGCCGGGTGGAGATTATAACAGAACATGGCCAAGATGTTCAAATGTTCATAAATGACCAGCATGGTCAAATAATAATAATCACAGGCAGAACAGTTGAAACTGGAGCAGCAGCACGGCCAGGTGGACTGGGGACAACAAGGAGTCATCATGCCAGGGGTTAGCAGGTAAGGGTTAGATGTCAGGGTCCAGAGCCATGCTGCCCGGAATGGGAGGGCAGACTGACGTTGGTGTTGGATGGAGGTGGCATTTGAGCTGGTCAGCATGGCTCTGGGCAGCATGGCTCTGGACCCTGACCTCTAACCCTTACCCGCTAACCCCATCATGCTGTCCCAATAGGAGAACCCTTTGAATAACTCTTTTTGATTCCAGGTAGAACCCGTTTGGTTCCAGGTAGAACACGTTTGAGTGTTCTAACACGTTACCTGGAACCAAAAAGGGTTCTCCTATGGGGACAGCTGAAGAATCCAATTGGAACCCTGTTCTAAGAGTGTACCCTAACAGTCAAGTTTTAAAACACCTACTCATTCAAGGATTTTTCTTTAATTTTACTATTTTCTACATTATAGAATAATACTGAAGACATCAGAACTATGAAATAATACATATGGAATGATGTAGGAACTAAACAAGTGGTAAACGTATCAAAATATATTTTATATTTGAGATTCTTCAAATAGCAACCCTTTGCCTTGATGACAGCTTTTCACGTGGTTGGCATTCTCTCAAACAGCTTCACCTGGAATGCTTTTCCAACAGTCTTGAAGGAGTTCCCGCATATGCTGAGCACGTGTTGGCTGCTTTTCCTTTGCTCTGCGGTACAACTCATCCCAAACAATCTCAATTTGGTTGAGGTTGGGGGATTGTGGGGGATTGTGGAGGCCATGTCATCTGATGCAGCAATCCATCACTTTCCTTCTTTGTAAAATAGCCCTTACAAAGCCTGGAGGTGTGTTGGGTCATTGTCCTGTTGAAAAACATATGATAGTCCCGCTAATGCTGTGTGCCTTGAATTCTAAATAAATCACAGACAGTGTCAGCAGCAAAGCACCCCCACATCATATCACCTCCTCCTCCATGCTTTACGGTGGGAAATACACATGTGGAGATTATCCGTTCACCCACACGTCGTTTCACAAAGGCATAGTGGTTGGAACCAAAAATCTCAAATTTGGACTCCAGACCAAAAGACACATTTCCACTGGTTTAATGTCAATTTCTCATGTTTATTGGCCCAAGAAAGTCTCTTCTTACGTGGTTTCTTTGTAGCAATTCAACCATGATGGCCTGATTCACACAGTCTCCTCTGAATAGTTGATGTTGAGATGTGTCTGTTACGTGAACTCTGTGAAGCATTTATTTGGGCTGCAATTTCTGAGTTTGGTAGCTCTAATGAGCTAATCCTCTGCAGCAGGGGTAACTCTAGGTCTTCCATTCCTGTGGCGGTCCTCATGAGAGCCATTTTCATCATAGCGCATGATGGATTTTGCGACTTCCAAGTTCTTGAAATGTTCTGTATTGACTGACCTTCATGTCTTAAAGTAATGATGGACTGCCATTTATCTTTGCTTATTTTAGGTGTTCTTGCCATAATTTGGTCTTTTATCAAATTGGGCT
Source organism: Oncorhynchus mykiss (assembly GCF_013265735.2). Classification (NCBI taxonomy): domain Eukaryota; kingdom Metazoa; phylum Chordata; class Actinopteri; order Salmoniformes; family Salmonidae; genus Oncorhynchus; species Oncorhynchus mykiss. The sequence continues at coordinate 29,085,529 of NC_048582.1, forward strand.
ATCTTCTCTATACCCCCCTACCTTGTCACAACACAACTGGCTCAAACGCATTAAGAAGGAAAGACATTCCACAAATTAACTTTTCAGAAGGCACACCTGTTAATTGAAACGCATTCCAGGTGACTACCTCATGAAGCGGCTAGTAGCCTAGTGGATAGAGCCACTTTTACTAGGCCGTCATTGAAAATAAGAATTTGTTCTTAACTGACTTGCCTAGTTAAATAAAGGTTAAAAAAAATAAAAAGCTGGTTGAGAGAATGCCAAGAGTCTGCAAAGCTGTTAGCCACCCTTTGCCTTGATATTTGAAGAATCTAAAATATATTTTGATTTGTTTATCACTTTTTTGGTTATTGCATGATTCCATATGTGGTATTTCATAGTTGTGATGTCTTCACTATTATTCTACAAGGTATAAAATAGTAAAAATAAAGAAAAACACTTGAATGAGTAGTTGTTCTAAAACTTTTGACCGGTAGTGTATGTGTGTCCCCCAAATCACACCCTATTCTATTTATAATAATAATAATATAATATAATATAATAATAATTTATTGGACAAGGGCGCATGGGACTCTGGTGAAAGGTAGTGCACTATAAAGGGAATATGGTGCCATGTGGGACTATGCAGATACTTAACTACAGCATACTATGAGGGGAAAAAAGGAGGAAGAAGGCTTGTTTGACAGGCAGGTCACAGCTTAGGGAAAACAGAGAGATGAAAGAGGGAGAGAGAGAGAGAAATAGGAGGGGGCACACGTTCAGCAGTCTCAGCCTACATGATCATAGAGCCCCGCTGAAAGCTCAAAGAACAATGGCCCCACTGTGTGTGTGTTTTGTGTTTACCTCTGACAAGGACCAAAAGGCCCTGCTCTCCTCTATTCTCATATTCTCCCCCTCCCTCCTCCTCTTCTCCTCCTCTCCTCTCTTCCCGTACCCTTTGTAGCCAGCCCCTTTCTTCCTTTCTTCATCCCTCATACTCCATAGCTTCTCAACAGATGAAAGGAGGGTGAGATACTGTAAGACCAGGTAAAAGAGTGCAGGATGGAAAGAGGAAAAGTGATAGAAAAAAACGAATCAAATCAAATTTTATTGGTCACATACACATGGTTAGCAGATGTTAATATGAGTGTAGGGAAATGCTTGTGCTTCTAGTTCCGACTGTGCAGTAATATTTAACAAGTAATCTAACAATTTCACGACAACTAACTAACTACCTTATACACACAAGTGTAAAGGAATGTTTAAGAATATGTTCATATAAATATATGGATGAGCGATGGCCAAACGGCATAGGCAAGATGCAGTAGATGGTATAGAGTACAGTATATACACATGAGATGAGTAATGTAGGGTATGTAAACAATATATAAAGTGGCATTGTTTAAGTGACTAGTGATACATTTATTACATCCAATTATTAAAGTGGCTAGAGACTGAGTCTGTATGTTGGCAGAAGCCACTCAATGTTAGTGATGGATATTTAACAGTCTGATGGCCTCAAGATAGAAGCTGTTTTTCAGTCTCTTGGTCCCAGCTTTGATGCACCTGTACTGACCTCGCCTTCTGGATGATAGCAGGGTGAACAGACAGTGGCTCGGGTGGTTGTCATCCATTATGATGTTCTTGACCTTCCTGCGACATCGGGTGGTGTGGATGTCCTGGAGGGCAGGTAGTTTGCCCCCGGTGATGTTGTGCAGACCTCACTACCCTCTGGAGAGCCTTAAGGTTGTGGGAAGAGCAGTTACCATACCAGGCCATGATACAGCCCGACAGGATGCTCTCAATTGTAAATCTGTAAAAGTTTGAGTGTTTTTGGTGACAAGCCAAAAAGAGGCGCTGTTGCGTCTCTTTCACCATGCTGTCTGTGTGGGTGGACCATATCAATTTTTCCGTGATGTGTACGCCGAGGAACTTAAAACTTTCCACCTTCTCCACTAGTGTCCCATCGATGTGGATAGGAGGGTGCTCCCTCTGCTGTTTCCTGAAGTCCACGATCATCTCCTTTGTTTTGTTGACGTTGAGTGTGAGGTTATTTTCCTGACACCAGGGCCCTCACCTCCTCCCTGCAGGCCATCTCGTCGTTGTTGGTAATCAAGCCTACCACTGTTGTGTCGTCTGAAAACTTGATGATTGAGTTGGAGGCGTGCATGGCCAGGCAGTCATGGGTGAACAGGGAGTACAGGAGAGGACTGGTAAAGCACCCTTGTGGGGCCCCAGTGTTGAGGATCAGCGGGGTGGAGCAGTTGTTTCCTTCCCTCACCACCTGGGGGCGGCCCGTCAGAAAGTCCAGGACCAAGTTGCGCAGAGTGGGGTCGAGATCCAGGGTCTCGAGCTTGATGACGAGTTTGAATTATATTATGGTGTTAAACGCTGAGCTGTTATCGATGAACAGCATTCTTACATAGATATTCCTCTTGTCAAGATGGGTTAGGGCAGTGTGCAGTGTGGTTGCTATTGCGTCGTCTGTGGACCTATTGGGCGGTAAGGAAATTGGAGTGGGTCTAGGGTGTCAGGTAGGGTGGAGGTGATATGATCCTTGACTAGTCTCTCAAAGCACTTCATGATGATGGAAGTGAGTGCTACGAGGCGGTAGTCATTTATCTCAGTTACCTTTAGCTTTCTTGGGAACAGCAACAATGGTGGCCCTCTTGAAGCAAGTGGGAACAGCAGACTGGGATAGGGATTGATTGAATATGTCCGTAAACACTCCAGCCAGCTGGTCTGCGCACGCCCTGAGGACACGGCTAGGGCTGCCATCTGGGCAGCCAGCCTTGCGAGGGTTAACACGTGTCATTGGCACTGTATTGTCCTCAAAGGGAGCAAACCAGTTGTTTAGTTTGTCTGTGAGCAAGACATCGGTGTCCGCGACTGGGCTGGTTTTCTTTTTGTAGTCCGTGATTGACTGCAGACCCTGCCACATACGTCTTGTGTCTGAGCTGTTGAATTGCGACTCTACTTTGTCTTCATACTGAAGCGTAGCTTGTTTGATTGCCTTGCGGAGGGAATAGCTTCATTGTTTGTATTCTTTCATGCTTCGTGGCGCCTTGCCATGATTAAAAGCAGCGGTTCGCACTTTCAGTTTTGCACGAATGCTGCCATCAATCCATGGTTTCTGGTGGGGAAGGATTTAATGGTCACCGTGGGTACCACATCACAGATGCACTTGCTAATAAACTCGCTCACCGAATCAGTGCATACATTAATGTTATTGTCCGAAGCTATCCGGAACGTATCCCAGTCCACGTGATCGAAGCAATCTTGAAGCGTAGAATGAGATTGGTCAGACCAGCGTGGATCAGACCTGAGCACGGACGTTTCCTCTTGTTAGATAATGCGGTCGGCATTTGATCGTAAGGAATTCTAGGTCAGGTGAACAAAAGGCCTTGAGTTCAAAGGAGGTATTTGATAGCGTGAGAGCATGGTTTGTAGATGTGAATGTGAGCCTGTGTGTGTGCGTGCTATACTAAGTTTCAAGTCATATTAACGGTTAATGCTTCTCTCTGTGTTGAGCATGTCCTCGCTCTACACCTGTAGGAAGATGAGGTAAGAAAAAGAGAGAAGAATGGAACAGAGAGGTAGAAGGATGAAGGGATGATCTATGTGCCTCATCATTGACCTCCTGATCTCTCTTCTCCCAACCCCTTAGATGTAAAGTCCCCTATCTAATGGACTTTGAGCGATTCTGGACGGTTCCGACAAACAATGTTGTGTACAGAGTGCTCTGTGAACGCCGCAACATTATTGATGAACACTCCGTGAAAGAGCTGGTTGTCCTGCTTCAGATGCCGCTCTGTGCTGGGGAGAAGCTATACAAACACGCCTGGTGACCAAATTGATGACTGTATGTCGCTCAGCTGAGAGTTGAGTGGAAATGAATGTGGATTCGCTGGCAATAACAGCAGCATAGCTCTAGTTAAAACATGTAAAATGAAGTTCTGTTTGTTTTTCGATAGCTGAGGGAGAAATTACTTTTTAGTATTGGTCACCATCTGGGTATCACCGTGACATGCCAATTAGCTAACGTTACAACAAGCCAGTGTGATTTACCAATGCAATGGTTGATTGCTGATGTGAGTTGCTTCCCATTGGGCAGCAGTTGTTTTCTACCGGGCAGCTGTATCACATGTTGCCTGCGGTAGCAAAATCACATGCCGCCGGCGGTAGCTAACGTGGCCAATTTGTTCCATCCCACTTAATTATTTTTTGAGTAGGAAAGCTGCCTACACGAGAATTAACTTGTAATATTGATAGGAACCATCTGGATATCACTGTGATACAGTCTACTGCTCAATGGGGAGACATTGCGCAGCAAGCAACATAACAACATGAGGCAAACTGTCCTTCGCTCCCTCTTGCCGAGCACTGCTGTCCCATAAGGAGAGGAAAGTAGCTAGCTAGTGTAGCCAATATCAGGTGACAGCTAAAGCACATTTATTGCAGCTGGTGATCTGTATACATTTCCTGGAATCTGAAAATGTCCCAGTTCTTCCATGGCCTGATACTCACCTATTGAGCATGTTTGGGATGATCTGGATCGATGAGTACGACTGCGTGTTCCAGTTCCCGCCAATATCCAGCAACTTCGCACTGCTATTGAAGAGGAGTTGGACAATATTCCACAGACCACAATCCTGATCAACTCTATGCAAAGGAGTGTTTCTCATCCTGCATTAGGCAAATGGTTGTCACACCAGATACGGATTGTTTTTCTGATCAACGCCCCTACCTTTTTTCACATCTGTATTCACAGTCATGTGAAATTGATAGATTAGGGCCTAATGAATTTATTTCAATTGACTGATTTCCTTATATGAACTGTAAAATCTTTGAAATTGTTGCATGATGTATATTTTGAAAGCATTTCAATAATGTAAACCCTATTCCCCAAATTTTGTTCAGTCGGACAAAAAAAACATGATTTTTCTATGTATATGTACTTGAGAATGTGTCTTCAAAAGTGAGTACACCTCAGCATTTCATTAAAAAAATACCAGAAAGGTGAGTTCAAGGTCTATCTAGAAATATGCAGCATTACTAATTATTGTTTTTGGCCCTCTCAAGATAATTAATTACTTTTGGGATTACATACATTACATTTTAGATTCCATATAGCATTCTTCCAGACTCCTCACGTCTTATTTCAGCACATACAGTTCTCTCTCTCTCTGTGCTGTCCACTAGATGTTGGAACATTGCTGCAGGGACTTGCTTCCATTCAACCACAATAGCCTTTGTGAGGTTGGGCAATGATGTTGGGTCATTAGGCCTGGCTCGCAGTCGGCATTCAAATTCATCCCAAAGGTGTTAGATGGGGTTGAGGTCAGGGCTCTGTGCAAGCCAGTCAAGTTCTTCCACACCGATCTCGACAAACCATTTCTGTTTTTACCTCGCTTTGTGCACGGGGGTATTGTCATGCTGAAACAGGAAAGGGCCTTCCACAAACTGTTGCCACAAAGTTGCCACAAAGATGCACAAAATTGTCTGGAGATTAAGATTTCCCTTCATTGGATCAAGTTGTAGAAACATCTCAAAGATGACCAATGGAAACAGGATGGACCTGAGCTAAACTTTCAATTTTCATAGCAAAGGGTCTGAAGGATCTGAATACTTATGTAAATAGGGTGTCGCCTAGTTAACTAAAGGTCAAATAATAAATTTAAAAAAAATAGGCCTCAAAAGGGAAATTTGCCTTTGCCAGTGTTATGCCGTGGTCTAAGGAACTGCATCTCGGTGCTAGAGGCTTCACTACAGACACCCTGGTTCGAATCCAGGCTGTATCACAACCGGCAGCGCACAATTGTCCTAGCGTCGTCCGAGTTTGGCCGGTGTAGGCCGTCATTGTAAATAAGAATTTGTTTTTAACTGACTTGCCTAGTTAAATAAAGGTTACATTTTTTTTAAAGGGACATTTAAAAAAATGTCAAATTCATATTTCATCATCTCCATCACTGCCCCAATATCAACATATGTGAAATTTGCACATTTCTATGTTTTGTAGTAAATAAGATAGAGGAAGATAAGTGTTTCCAATGGCATCTGACTGAGAATAAAATGTTATTTAAAAAAATACTTATACTTGTGTAATAGAGCAAGATTAAATAACAAAACAGATTGGCTGTTCAAGTGTCCCTAAAACCAATCTTTCTAGAACATTCTCAGCACACCTGTTTCATGCTGTGGCTTGAGCAATAAATGAATTGGGTACTCCTGTGAAGTGACCTGCCATAAAAAACTGAGCCAATGCCAATCAAGTCAATTTAACACAATTGTCCAAACAACTAACTGCATGAGGTGATACTGATTGAAAGTGCTTGAATATGCAAGGAATGTGATATTTATATGCAAGGAATGTGATATTTATGGACAAATGGTGGATTATGCAGTAAGACTGTGAGAGCTTGTTTTCTTTTCTCTTTCACATACGCGCGTGCACAGCCACTCACCTGTTTTCCCCATCAGGGGCTCAGGAGGCTCTTTTCTGCCCATTCTTCCTGTCTTGGGGTGGTTGTGGTTTTCTTCCCATCCTCCCTTGTTTAGCCATAGGAGTTGGTTGGTGTGATGCCTGCTGCTGCTGCAACCCTTATTAGGAATTAATGGCATTTTCCCCAGGAGTGTGGAGACTGCCTGGCTCACCTGAAGGTAGTGTGTGTGTGTGTGTGTGTGTGTGTGTGTGTGTGTGTGTGCACGCATGCGTGCGTGAGTGCGGATTCAAATGTAGCTTCATTTTGCAAGATTTATATAGCCATAATATAGTCACATACAACCTGCTGAAAAACTGTTTCCTTCAGTTAACATTTTATAGGTCCCGGCCATTTTCTAGGTTACATCTTCACCCCTCCATAACTTTACTTTGGCTACTATATGGCTAGAGCTGCACATGTAAACTACCTGGTGTCACAGAGGTGACAATCACAGCAAACACTTTCACCCCTGAGGGTGAAATCGACACACATACCAACACTGCCCTCACCCACCCCAAGTATTGAGATTTAACAGTCTTTGTTTAGTATCTGGCACCTAGATATGTTGCCCTATGTGTTTGTGTGTGCTTGAGCATCCTCTAATAATGTGTGGGTGTACGAGTGTGTGCGTGCGAGCGTACGTGCATGTATGCGTGCATGTGAACACACTGTATGCCTGGATGTGTATGTTTGTTTAAGAACATGCCAGAGAAAGAAAGAAAAAGGGGTGATAGAAATAAGAAGCGATTTACACAAACACAGTTAGAAAAAGGGTGCAGTCTCTTACCGACTGAGTCTGGCTGTGTTTGATGTAGTCTCGTGTTGTGACCTGGATTTGTTGGACCTAAAGACCTTAAGTGTCAGCCCAGCTTTGACCTTTTCCTCTCTCTCCTCATTCTCTGGGCCCTAGTTACTGTTTTGGCTGCCGTAATCACACAGACACGGCTCCATAGACTCCCCTGAACTGCAGGGTTCAGGGGTCAAAGGTCAGGTATTAGTGAACACTTAGAAGTATGTGACTTGAAGGGTGGTTCAGGCACAATGGGTGTCAGTGGTGACTGAGCTTACAACAAACACAAAGTATACACCATCCTAGTATATAAACATATAACATGGCATAGGCACTTATTCGCAAAACACACCCACATACACACATAAACACACACACACACACACAACACACAGACACACACACACCCCAACAAACACACAAACCAAATCAAGTTACAATTCAAAACATGTAGCTAACTTTAACCTTCCTCTTGCTCTGCCTACTTCATGCTTTGTTTAAAGACTGACAATATGTCACGCATGAGTGATCACTGTGGGAGTGCCCATGTTTTTATGCACGAACAGGCCATAGCCTTATACTGTATTGTACTCTACTGTACTGTACCGTGAGAAGAACCTGAATGATCTATAGTTAACTGAACGTTTGTACCTTAGAGTGCTAGCTCAGTAGTCATGTAGTTAGCTGGAGCCTGGAGCCGCTGGCAGCGGTGCTGTGGTGTTGTAATAATCCACTGGTCTCTTAAAGCTGATGTGGTTGGTGGCAGTCAGAGAGACCGCAGCAGCGCGCCGGCCGGACCGACCGAACAGTCTGTAATCTGCTTTCCCTGTGTCAGCCCGCACACGCCACCCCAAGACACAGCCGTCGCCCCAAAGTAATACACACACACACACACACAAAATAATATGCATAAACAGATACACAATATATACTGTATACAGACTGTACAAATACAGTACATGCTGATCTATACATAACGCACACACACACACAACATTAGAAACACACATGTACTATATACACACATACTGTGTACACACACACACACATGCGCACCCACGCAGGCACACACACACACACATGCGCACCCACACACACACACATGCGCACCCACAGACACACACACACACACACACACACACACACACAGCAGCTGTACACTGTAATCTAAATAAATTATACTATCATCAGACCTCAGAGACTAACTACTAGCAGCCGTATGAACAGTACAGCCACAACGCCAACAGACGACCTTAAAATCAAGACCCTCCCCTGAGCGCCACATTCTGTCTAAACAGGACTATCCAGTGATGCATCACTGCCACCTTCAGCATCTTGACCTAAACTGCACTCAAAAATATCTTAAGGTGGACCGGAGGTGGTATCTTCCCGAGAACTTATTCACTTTCTTACCAGAAAGCAAGATGGAGGTGTCAGGGGTGTCATTCCAAACTCGTTCACCAGGGGGCACTGATACCTCCTCAGTGCTGGGAGGAGTGACAAGACATACTACTGGCAGCAGTAGGGTCGTACTCGAGTCTCCTCCAGCCTCTCCATAGTGCTGGCCTCTCCTCCAGAGCAGCTGGACAAACCTGGGGCCCAGGGGGCAAAGTTTTAGATGGATGCTGTTAGGGATATCCGCTCCGGGGACAAAGAAAAGCGTGCTTCACAGTACAGCAAAGCTACAGACGCACATCACCACGAGCAGTGGTCAGATTGAGGTTGGCTGTCAGTCTACTGTCACCCGGTGTTCTGATCCACAAAGCGGCCGGGCCAGAGAGGTCAAGTCAATAGTTGTGTTGGAAAGTGCTTTGATTGTAATAGTGAGGATTTCGTCTCGGGAAAAGAGAGGGGATTTGAATTGACACCGTCACGTACCTTTGACTGGAAGTGCCAAGCAAGTGTCACTGTGTGTTATAGCTGTTCTCAGCACATACCTATTTCGGTATGGTATAAACTTGTCCAAAAAAGCCTGTATATAGAAATGTTTTAACGTTTTCCAAATAACTTGTTTCTCTTATTTAACATTGTCACAAAGAACATACTTTTTACACCATATTCTACAAATGATATATGACTGGTCTCTATGTGGTCATTGAGTTGACATGAAGACAGTAGAATCATGAACAGTCTCTCATATTTCACAGGAGCAGGCTTTTATAGTTGGTTTTTAAAAGAGGGGCGGGTTGAACGACAGACTGGCTCGTCCAGGTAATGTCAAAGAGCAATGGGAGGTAACCTACATTAGAGTACCAGAATCAGGCTTTCAAAACCCGCCTGAGGAGAGGGGACGAGGGGGGACGAGAGTATAGAGGAGGCCAGAAGATGATAGAAGAACAGAGGAAAACAGAGCAACCTGTACTGGAGGAGAAAAGGCAAACAGTGAGGTGGAGGTGGGGAGGAGGGGAGAGGAGAACAGAGAGCGGTAGAGGCGGGGAGGACACACGCATGCCTTATCACTCAGGGTCCATGAAGATGAAAGGCCTCACCTAATTCCCTTCCTTATAGGAATGAGAGAAAGAGAGAGAGGCACAGAGAGAGAAAGAAAGAGAGGACAGAAATGTAGCAAAGGGGAGCGTGGCCAGATTAGGGAGTACAACGAGGAGATATGAGAGGAGAGATTAGCAGAGCACAATAACCAGATGAGAGAGGAGGGAGATAATTCCTAGCATGAGACACTCCAGAGCACCCGTCATTGGGAACTACAGTCAGAGCGGGGTTGAGGTCTTACACACATCAGACAAAGGTTTGTGTGTGTGTTTGTGTGTTAAAAGTAAAATTCAAGCAAAATACTGTATGTGTTCCCAATTGTCATTGTATGAAAACTGAGATAAACCAATACAAAATAAGTCAGTAACTCCATATGTCTAATGCTTTTATTTTGTCGATAAAGATTACAAAATGCTCCCTGTCCTTTGGAGAGGCATGGGCTTAATGAAAATAGATTGCAGGCATGGAAACTTTGAGATTGTGCCAAGTTCCAAAATCTCAGCAAAACTGCAACAAACAATATTAGTGATTGCGCTGAAATTACAGTAGAATTGGGGTCTGGGAATATCGTTGTCTCTTGGGTCTCAGAAGATCGGGTTAGTTAGAACAGTCACATTTGCGGTTCCACACAATCACAGCAACGTCACAGAAACGTCAAACCAACATCATTACAAAGTCATCACAAATCTCAGGGAAAGTTATTACGAGTCTCTATTTATCTCAAATGTCTGCCCAGTCACACAGGCTCATTGGAGATGTCCCATGGTACTGTGGGACCATTTTTGTGAAAGTTGTTTGCTGACGTTAATTCTGTCTCTTGGGTAGAGCAAGGGTTGATGGGAGATCTTCAGTCTTGCATTAGGAGTGGATGCAAATGCCACAATTTTAGCTCCCTTTTCATTATTTTTCATTAAATTAATGACAATGATAGTAAATCTCAACATTCTTATCACCAGACTAACAATACTTTACCAAAAAGCACGTCAAACTCTGAGCGAATGTTTTCACTGCAGAGTCTCATTAGGGACAAAAAGGCCAGACTTAATGGATAGGGTAAATAACGAATTAACGGGGAACAGTGACTGTACAGGAAGTGAATGACCCAGAACACAAACAACGACCTCTAACCCTTTCTATTGCCATTCAGACTTGTTGGACAAGGCCCAGAGTACCATGTAAATGTCACTTGGGATTATTTTGCTGTTCAGAAAACTGAATATAACATTCAATTATAGCAAAATGCAATAAAGTCACATGTTATTCAGATTCCTGCTCAGGTACACAAAGCAGCTTCTAACTGCAACATTTTTCCCAAAGTGTGAGGATATGTCCCAAATGACACCCTATTCCCTATTGAAGTGCACTACTTTTGATCAGGGCCCATAGGGAACAGTGACTGTACATGAAGTGAATGACCCAGAACACGAACAACGAGTTCTAACCCTTTCTATTGCCAGACTTGCTCCCCTGTCGTTTGGAGAGGCACAGAAACGTTTAGAGGACGTTGTTCATGTTCTGGGTCATTCACTTCCTGTCACTGTTCCCTAGTGCACTTTATAAGGATAGGGTGTCATTTGGGACACAACCTCACACTTTGGGGAAAATTATGCAGTAAGAAGCTACTTTGTGAACCTAAGCTGGAGTCTGAATAGCATGTGACTTCATTGCATTTTGCTATGACTGAATGTGATATTCAGCTTTCTACATGGCTGCTTTAGAAGTGACATAATTCAGCAGCACATGTGTGCAACATGATGAAGAGGACTTACTCCACTTGCAGGAAAGCATTTCTCAACAGCATTTCCTAGCACCCCAATCCTCTCTTCCTCCCTCCCAGACTCTCTCTCTCCCCTCTCCCTCCCTCTCTCTACCACAAAATCCCTTCCCTAACCCTCTCTCCCGGCCTATCCCCCTTTACCCCCTTTCACACACCCTCTCTCTCTCTCCCACATGACCTATCTCTCTTACTCCTTCCTTCCCTCTCTCTCCACCTCCCCCCTGACCACTGGACTCCAGGGGAGAGGGGGATTTGTTTGCCACAGTGGTAAACAAGCTGTGACTGAGTGTCTCCGTGGTCTCTCCCCCCCCCCCATCTCTCCCACATCTCCTGAGAAACACATCCACATGGCCTCTAATTCTCTCCCTCCTTCCCCACTCTTCTTCACTTCCTTCTCTTTTTTCCTCTTCCTCCTCCACTTTGGTGACATGGTCGACCACCCAGGAGCATGTTCTCAGGCTTACAGGAAGTCAGGTCATCGTCCCTGGGAGAGAGTCAGCTGGGACGGGGAGGAAGTGCTATCTTGAAGTCATGCTGAGGGAAGTAAACAAACTCCCTCCGGTTGGATATACATTAACAGTATTGGTGAAAAGCACACAGTACATTTATGCATGGTATCCTTATTTGATACGATATGTAAAATAAGTGTATTTTCTGCACTATAGCACATTTTATATTGCGATTTGCATGCATTACTTACATTTTCTTGTCTTCCATTGACTCCAATGCATTATTTACAAGTTAAGCGTGAATATAGGAAGTTACGATTCTGCCCTGTATGTGATCGTTGGGGATATTATGGGAAGAGAAGATAAGGCCCTTTCTACCTGAGCAACAGTGCACCTCATGTAAGGAGGTGAAAGTGAAAGGGGTGTGTGTGTGTGTGATGGAGGGGGAGGGGAGGGGACTGATGAAAACTTGGATTGCAGTTAGAGTAGATCAAAGAGGCCCCGCTTCCATCTTCACCAACAGAGGAAGCGAGGGAGGGAGAGAGAGAGAAAGATAGAGAGGCTGGTTTGTGTGTTGTATCCTACTATCAGTAGGACTGGGGATAGGAAGGGGGGGGACTATTGGCTTTAGTGAGGGACAAGGGTGATAGGCAGGGAGCCGTGTGTGTGTGTGTGTGCCCTTGTGTGTATGTGTGTGTGTGTGTCTGTCTTGTCAGCGCCCATGCGCCTCTCCTCCAGTGTCCATTAGGGTGATAAGGCTGCCATTGAAGCGCTGCCAGCCCCACAGATAAAAGCCCTCAGAGGGACACTGTGAACACACCGCCGGGACTGGAGGGCAGCAGTCTGTGTGTGTGTGTGTGTGTGTGAGTGAGTGAGAATCAGTTAACACACCGCCCGCCAGGATGACAGGGCCTCCCTTCTAGCGCCAGCTACTCACCCTCTCCACTTCTTCCCCTATCCTTTTTTTCCTCCTATTCCTCCCCCCTCCCTCCCTACTCTCTGTGTTAATCTGTGCTTGTGTGTCGGCATCCCAAATGGCACCCTATTCCTTTATAATGCACTACATTTGACCAGGGCTCAAAGGGCTCTGGTCAAAAGCAGTGCGGTATATAGGGCAAAGGGTGCTATTTGGGACGCAGCCTCTCTGTGGGCGACTGGCCACAGACACACAAACAAACACACAAATAAACACAACCCCCCCGTCCAACCGCCGCCTTCCCCGATACACATACACGACTCCCCCCACAAACACACACACACCACACAAACACAGACTTTATTTTCTGAGTCAGCTAAGAGGAGGGGATGGGGCCTTTAATGTTGCTGCTGAGTGAACAACACACTGTCTCAGTGGGACGGGACTGGGGATGGCTATCTGGGCCTGGTCTCCATTGAGATTTATACCAGGTCTGGTTTTGGTTACACTGAGCGCCCCTGCCACTTTGGGCTCCATCATCGTAGGAGCACTTACCGAGGCCTGTGAACAATAATCAATATTAAAATGGCTCACTTTGAGAGGTTCCACATATAATAATGCTCAGATGATACTGTCCACAAGAAAAACCCAGTAAGCATTGTTTAAGGGGAGCCACCACTTTGAATAGGAAAAATAGTATTTTTTCACAGCATCTTTCCCAGGGAAATAAAGGAGGAACCTCAACTGTTTAAGGTATACTGTATATAGACTCAAAAGGTGGATGTTTGTAGTTTCTGATTTAATCTCAATCAACCTACTTTAAGGATTGGTAGTACTTTTCCTGGGTGCAGAGGTGGGTGGAAACTAGGGAGGAGAAAAGAGGTTACAACCAATTGTTGTGACCTAGCTTGAGTTCTGCCAATATTAAAGCGGGTGGTTAATTTTTGTTGAATTTATGGACTGATGGGAAAGGAGGAGCAAGAGAGCAAACGGGAAATAGAGCGCTTTCTGAAAGTCAGCAAATTAGCTCCAGTTCCCTAGTTCACACACATTCTAGCAACCTTATTGGCCATCAAAAGAGACAAAAGGCTCAGAGTAATCAAACCTGTATTGCCATATTTACGCAGTAGCTCTCTTTCCCGTGGTTTAATAAAATCACATAATAGATTTAGGTAGGCCTTATAAAAAGATGAGCCTACTACCAGGTAGTCTCCCCTCACAGGTGCTGTGGGTGTCTGTGCGCACTAACGTATTTTGGGGTTTACTATCCTTGTGGAAAAGTCAGACAAGAGGGGACTATTTTAGGCTTAGGGGTTAGGTTTGGAGTTATGGTAAATAGGATTTTGAATTGGAATCAATTGTTTGGTTCCCACGAGGATAGTAAAACGTGTGTGTGCGCGTGTGTGCGTGTGTGTGCGTGTGTGTGTGTGTGCGTGCGCAGTTTGTAAACAAGTACCCTGTGTTAGCACTACCATGGCAGATTCAAGTAAATTCCAGTGTCAGTATGGAAAGCCATATTATTCAGTATACAGTATTGTAATGGTCAGATGTATTTTCTACAGTACATAATCAGACACCATTAATTCAAACCATACAATTTAGCATTAGTCCTATATTTCCTAATTGCGATACAGATCAGGAGCAACTAGTGTTACAATATTGCTGTCTTTACACAGCGGAACTATGTTCAATACTCTGACCATAAGTGACTGATATTGTTATTAACTCCTGCTGAGACTGAGGCCGTCATAATATGGACTTCTTAACTATCTAGCTTCCTCTCTCCATTACCATAAGTGTCTTTGCACACGGATCCAGTCTCCCACAGGTCATCTTCCCATCTTTGGGATACTTTTTTCCGATCGTGACCCTTTCCCGGTGGTCCCTGGGGATATCCCCCGATGGAAAGTTCAACTAATGAAATTTGAAATGCCTCTGGATAATGACAATAGGCCGATTTAGATTACCCTCTCTCTCATTCACTGAGGCGCTTTTTAGCACAGTAAATCCTAAATGATTACAGAACATTTACTTTGTTATGGGGGGGAGGCATATTTTTCTGTGACTCTAGCTAGAATGGCTGTGCAGGGCTCCAGCAGGTGGATGGTGTTGTGTCTGGTGCTGATTTAGGATCAGTTTTGCCTTGAAGATCACAATAGTGAGATTACATTTACAGGGTGGACCTGATCCTAGATCAGCACTCCTAGTCTGAGACAATGCATACGGCCCTTGAACAGTATGCAAAACATTAGGCATTCTTACAGTACTTGGTACATGGCACTTCGTTTTGAGTCAAATCAGCAAAGTGGTAGTTTAAAAAGGTTGATTGTGACTAACTTGACAAAGCATGGAATTATTCCCGATCAATTCAAACCCCCTTCTGAGGCTCTCGGAGACCAGACGGTTCAATAGAGAGAGAGCGAGAAAGAAAGTTATTTGACGAGACCATAGACAGAGTGAGATAGTCTTGGACATCATGACAGATGCATGGATACAGCATAGTCATATGACACCCATTCCTTTTCAGTAATGGTCAGTTTGCCTTTGTGATTTCCTCCTTTTGGAGGATGAGATCTTGATCTTTGAGGCTCCATCTTTTCTTCCCATGTTCCTCTCCCATCTCTCCTTTCTTTCTCCCCATTCCTGCTTTGGCCTTGTTCTTCTCCCACTACCCTGTCCTCTATCTCTTTTGCACTTCTCCTTTTTGCTTTGCTCCAGACCCACTTATCTTTCCACATCTCTACTGTCGTTCCTCATTTGGAGGGCACGTGTGCCTGTGTGACCTATATCCCATGGGGTTGGAAGGCTGCTTTCCCGGGGTGGTTGTGGTGTGGTTGGGATGGAGGGGTGGAGGTGATGAAGGGCGTGGGGGTGGGAGGGAGGTTGAACTGTAAGGACCTGACGCCGGAGATGAGAAGCAGGTACGGGGAGTCAAACATTTATTCAAGATCAGACATAGAACACGACAGGAACAGTGTCAGCAAACAGGTAAAGAAGGACATATGACAAACAATCCCAAAGCATGGAACAGAGCAAGGAAACAGACAGATATAGGGAAGGAAATTACACAAGAAATTGAGTCCAATGAGCACTGATGCGCGTGACGGGGAAAGGCAGTGGTGCGTAATGTTGGGGAGTCTGGCACCCTCGAGCGCCAGCGGGAGGAAGAGCGGGAGCAGGCATGACAGTACCCCCCCTCTAGGGGTGCCACCCGGCATCCCACCTGGGTGAGCCGGCCGAGACAGCTGGGGGTAAACTCCTGGCGAACCGGCAGGAGCGTGGGAGCCTGGTGAGCCGGCTGAGGCATGGGAGCCTGACGATCCGGCTGAGGCATGAACGCCTGTGATCCTGCAGCGACGTGGAAACCCGATGAGCCGACGGAGACGTGAGAGTCTGACGAACCGGCTAGGCGAACAAGACCTGACGATCCGGCTGAGGCCTGATGTGGGATGGGCGCCTTCCCAGCCAACCGGGGCAAGGAAGCCTCTCTAGCTAGCTAGGGCGTGGATGCCCGACGAGCTGGCTAGGCACCCCCGCTTCCATCGGTGGCGACCCAGAACCAATGTCACCACCAACCGGAACGCCAGTACTCCACGATGCTTCGTGTGATGGCTTCGGGATTCTGTAAGGACCTGACGCCGGAGATGAGAAGCAGGTACGGGGAGTCAAACATTTATTCAAGATCAGACATAGAACATGACAGGAACAGCGTCAGCACATGGGTAAACAAGGACATATGACAAACAATCCCGAAGCAGGGAACAGATCTAGGAAACAGACAGATATAGGGAAGGAAATTACACAAGAAATTGAGTCCATGTGAGTCCAATGAGCGCTGATGCGCGTGACAGGGAAAGGCAGGTGTGTGTAATGTTGGGGAGTCTGGCACCCTCGAGGGAGGAAGAGCAGGGGCAGGCATTACATGAACAGACCAAGAGAGCAAATGAAAAGCGGTCTGATCAATCTGGTCTCATGCTTATTGCAGCTATCACGTCTAAATTGTGAGGTGTTTCCAATGTTTTCTAGCAGTTTTAATCTTCTCACCAGAGTTTTGAAGGCCATCTGGAAGTGATGTGCTCTTAATTAACTCTCCTCGTCTCGGTTCACGGTTTTAAGACTTTTTCCCCGTCTTTGAAACACCTTCCAGGTAAACAGCAGACTTTTTAGGCTTCTCTCAAAGTTCACGTACGCTGAGACAATAAGAGTTGTCGTTTGTTTAGTAGCCACTACTACCGCACATGACTTATTCCATGGCCTTGTTCCTCTTTCCCCTTCTCAAGCGGAACCTGTCTTTTTTACTGGCAAAGTGGAAAATGGCAAATTATTGAATAAATACATTTTGATGTGTAAATGTTTTTTTGTCAATTACACATACTTTACATTTTCTTAAAAAGGGATGACGTTGCATTAGTAGAGATGTCAATATCCATAAGTTATGATAATGATGCCTTCATGTCTGTTAGATATTGGCAAGCTGATCGTCGTCTTCCCCGAGGGGGAATGCCCTTCTTTCACTGCAGGGATCAGTCAAGTTCCCTAGGGCATTTCCACAATAGTATTGGGCCCCGATACAGTCGAAACCCTTAATTTCAGTGTTGTGCCAGCACGGCAAGCTCAACAAGCTCATAAAGTGTGAAACTACAACTGCCAACACCTCGCCAGTTGCCAAAGGCTCTCACACTTTTGAAAGTGGGACTGTTTGAGAGATGCCAAGGCTTTCTTCTACCCCCAAGTGTAAACAGAGGTGATAAATGAACTTATTCCATCTGCCTCTCAAACCAAATGAGAAAGAATAACAAATGCTTGTAAAAATTAATTGATTTCATGTGGATGGAAAAAGTGATGGACTCCTTTTGCTTCATTACTTTTTTGTCTCCGGATGGTCGCCAAGGCCATAATTTGCATCCTTGCAGAAATGTTTATTTAGCAGCAGATGTTATGGGGGGGAAAGTTTAGAGCATGTTAACCTTCAATCAGAAGCCCGGTGTCACGCCCTGACCTTAGAGCTTTTTATGTCTCTATTTTGGTTTGGTCAGGGTGTCACCTTCTGACCTTAGTTATTTTATTTATGTATTTGTTTTAGTATGGTCAGGGCGTGAGTTGGGTGGGTTGTCTATGTTCCATTTTCGATGTTGTGTTTGCGTTTGTCCTGGTATGGTTCTCAATCAGAGAAAGGTGTGTCGAATTAGGACTTTCGTATGAACTCCACACACAGTGAGTGGGGCGATGGTCACTCGGCAGGCTTTCCACCTTTTTGATGAGAACCATGTATCTGGTGCAACATGTGCAGAGGTATGGTGTCAGAGAATGCCATGGACACTGCATCACCAACTTTCTCTGCTGCATGGACCACCTCAGAGGTTTAATGTCATCTCTCTGCTCTCCCTTTGTTCGCCTATACACTGAGTGTACAAAACATTAGGAACATCTTCCTAATATTGAGTTGCACCCCCGTTTGCCCTCAGAACAGCCACAATATGTTGGGGCATGGACTCTATAAGGTGTCGAAAGCGTTTCACAGGGATGTTGGCCCATGTTGACTCCAAAGCTTCCCAAAGTTGTGTCAAGTTGGCTGGATGTCCTTTGGGTGGTGTACCATTCTTGAAACACACAGGAAACTTTTGAGCATGAAAAACCCAACATCATTGCAGTTCTTGACACACTCAAACCGGGGCACCTACTACCATACCCCGTTCAAAGGCACTTCAATCTTTTGTCTTGGCACACATACACACTCCATGTCTCAACTGTCTCAAGGCTTAAAAAACCTTCTGTCATCCCCTTCATCTACACTTATTGAAGTAGATGTAATAGTTGACATTAATAAGGGATCATAGCTTTCACCTGGATTCACCTGGTCAGTTTATGTCATGGAAAGAGCAGGTGTTCCTAATGTTTTGTACACTCAGTGTATGTCCGAAGTCTACAAACAAGAACAGCTGATTTGTGCTATTTTGCTATTGGTTTCAAGTTGGCTCATCTCACACACTGACGTTTTGGGTGAGACTGCAAGGTTGTTGAGTATATAGGATATACGAGACAGTGTCATGCTCTATATTTTAATGTCTTTGTGTGTAGTTATGTATGACCGTGTTACAAGCAAAGAGGAGGGATTTGGGGGAGGGACATTGCTTTCTTTGAGGTGAGCATGTCATAACAGGATTACAGATTTCCCCTGGTCCTTGACACCTCCACCCCCCTCCCCATCCTCCTCCCGTCCCACCCCTCTGGTCCACTTTGTTTAGATAGGGGGGCCTCCCACCCCTTTCTCTAAGGAGCCCAAGCTAGCTCTCACAGCTGTGAGACAGGTGATTATTTGGATGAGGAGGTGTTCATGTGCACAACCACCCAACCCCTTCCACCAGCCCACTTCCCTGTTTTTATGAATGCAAACTCACAAGCTCAGCAGCTAGCTGGTAGTCCATTCCATTCACAGCAGCCAACTCACATCCAGATAGTTCCACACCAGTCTTGTCCATAGTCTGAGACTGATAATTTGCCCATAACCAGAGACGTAAATTAACTGTATTAACAAACACAACAAAACATGCATGATTGACATGCTGAAAAGCTCTTAATGGCTCTTGCACATTGTCATGGAAGGTTTGACTTAGACACTAAGGGATGGTGGGACTTTGCACTAATTTATTCAAACGCAATAAAAGTGGGTTGTTTTTTACATTTCCTTATAAATGTATTTGTCATTAGCAAGCTGAGACCTGTAAACTCTGTATCTCATGAACTCTCTCTAACTATCTCTGAACTAGAGATAGAGAATAGTGCCATTTGGGACATATCCTATATAGTGCACTACTTTTGAGCTGGGGCCTCATTTATAAACGTTGTGTACGTACAAAATAACCCCAAAACATGCATGCGCCAGTATTTCCGCAAAAGTTGGCATTAATAAAAAAAATAACTTATAGTGTGAGAATGCCCTTTCCTCCAAGCTAACTTTAGATCATACGTATGCATATTTGCTAGTGGTTGAAGTATTGTATTGCAAGCAGCCAAGTATATGTATAATTAGACATATGAATCTATTCCTATTGATTTTATAACCATCGCAGAATAAATTCCTCACATTTGATGAGTTAGTATTTCAAAGTAGACCTACAACATATTAGCATGCCCATCTCTTATTTAATTGGGCATAGTAGCCAGGGTTGGTGTCAATTCCAATTCGATTCAAGTAAACTCAGAATGTAAACCAAATTCCAATTCCAAACATTGGAGAGAATTGGAATTGGAATGTCAGTGTACTTCCTGAATTGAGTGGATGTCACGACTTCTACCGAAGGTAATTCCTCTCCCTGTTCGGGCGGCGCTCGGCGCTTGGCGTCGCCGGTTTACTAGCCGCCACCGATCCCTTTTTCCTTTTCTGGTTGTTTTGTCTGTGATTCTTTTTCACACCTGGTTTCATTTGCGTTTATTTCTGTGTGTATATAGGGCACCCGTTACCTGCCTTAGTTCGTGCGGGATTAGGCTTGTGTGCATTTGCGCTCAATTAACTTTGATGTTTATTGTTTTCACTATTTTTATTTTTTTATTTCACCTTTATTTAAAACCAGGTAGGCTAGTTGAGAACAAGTTCTCGTTTACAATTGCAACTTGGCCAAGATAAAGCAAAGCAGTTCGACACATACAACGACACAGAGTTACACATGGAGTAAAACAAACATACAGTATAAACAAGTTTATATACGATGTGAGCAAATGAGGTGAGATAAGGGAGGTAAAGGCAAAAAAAAGGCCAGGGTGGCAAAGTAAATACAATATAGCAAGTAAAACTCTGGAATGGTAGACTTGCAGTGGAAGAATGTTCAAAGTAGAAATACAAATAATGGGGTGCAAAGGAGCAAAATAAATAAAATAAATACAGAAGGGAAAGAGATAGTTGTTTGGGCTAAATTATAGGTGGGCTATGTACAGGTGCAGTATTCTGTGAGCTGCTCTGACAGCTGGTGCTTAAAGCTAGTGAGGGAGATAAGTGTTTCCAGTTTCAGAGATTTTTGTAGTTCGTTCCAGTCATTGGCAGCAGAGAACTGGAAGGAGAGGCGGCCAAATAAATAATTGGTGTTGGGGGTGACCAGAGAGATATACCTGCTGGAGCGCGTGCTACAGGTGGGTGATGCTATGGTGACCAGCGAGCTGAGATAAGGGGGGACTTTACCTAGCAGGGTCTTGTAGATGACATGGAGCCAGTGGGTTTGGCGATGAGTATGAAGAGAGGGCCAGCCAACGAGAGCGTACAGGTCGCAGTGGTGGGTAGTATATGGGGCTTTGGTGACAAAGCGGATGGCACTGTGATAGACTGCATCCAATTTGTTGAGTAGGGTATTGGAGGCTATTTTGTAAATGACATCGCCGAAGTCGAGGATTGGTGGGATGGTCAGTTTTACAAGGATGCTTTGTTGCGAAATAGGAAGCCAATTCTAGATTTAACTTTGGATTGGAGATGTTTGATGTGGGTCTGGAAGGAGAGTTTACAGTCTAACCAGACACCTAGGTATTTGTAGTTGTCCACGTATTCTAAGTCAGAGCCGTCCAGAGTAGTGATGATGGACAGGCGGGCAGGTGCCGGCAGTGATCGGTTGAAGAGCATGCATTTAGTTTTACTTGTATTTAAGAGCAATCGGAGGCCACGGAAGGAGAGTTGTATGGCATTGAAGCTTGCGTAGAGGGTTGTTAACACAGTGTCCAAAGAAGGGCCAGAAGTGTACAGAATGGTGTCATCTGCGTAGAGGTGGGTCAGAGACTCACCAGCAGCAAGAGCGACATCATTGATGTATACAGAGAAGAGAGTCAGTCCAAGAATTGAACCCTGTGGCACCCCCATAGAGACTGCCAGAGGTCCGGACAGCAGACCCTCCTATTTGACACACTGAACTCTATCAGAGAAGTAGTTGGTGAACCAGGCGAGGCAATCATTTGAGATACCAAGGCTGTCGATGAGGATGTGGTGATTGACAGACAGGATGTGGTGATCGTCCGGCTCCTTCAGGAGGTGAGAGCGTGAACGCCCTCGTCTCCTGCCTCTCAGGAAAAGCCCTGGAGTGGGCCAACATGGAATGGAACGATCCTGACCTGGCGAGGGACCACTACCCAGAGTTCACCTCCGCTTTCGGGCCGTGTTCGATCACCCACCAGAGGGTCGAGCGGCAGGTGAATGGCTGTTCCATCTGAGGCAGGAGAAGAGGAGTGCTCAGGACTTTGCTCTAGAGTTCTGGACCTTGGCTGCTGGCGCGGGATGGAACGACAGGGCCTTGATCGATCACTATAGGTGTAGTTTGTCTGAGGACGTCCGTAGGGAGCTGGCCTGTAGAGACACCACCCTCTCCTTGGACCAGTTGATTGACATGTCCATTCGGTTGGACAACTTGCTGGCGACCCGCGGACGTCCAGATCGGGCTCTGTCCATTCCATCCCCCAGCTCCACCACTCCAACGCCCATGGAGCGAGGAGGTGCTGCGGCGAGGGCGACCGGAGGAGGGGGGCCTTTCCTGTGCCAGCTGTGGTCGCAGAGGGCACAGTGCTGACCAGTGCTGGGGGGATCCTCCAGGGAGTCGAGACGCCAGGCCGAGCACTGCTCTGACACCTCAGGTGAGTCGGCACCAGGCTCACCCAGAGCCACCTGTTGGTCACATGTATGTATGGATTGTTTTTCCTGAATTTTCCCCTCTAAGGCGCTAGTAGATTCAGGCATGGCGGGGAATTTTATTAGCACACAGGTTAGGGATCCTCCTTGTTCAGCTTGACAAACCCTTCCCAGTGCACACCTTAGATAGCCGACCATTAGGGTCAGGGCTAGTCAGGGAGGCCACGTTTCCACTGGGTATGGTCACGCAGGAGGGTCATGAGGAGAGGATTAGTCTCTTCCTCATTGATTCTCCTGCATTTCCGGTGGTGTTGGGGATCCCCTGGTTGGCCCGTCACAACCCCAGGATTTTGTGGCAACAGAGGGCTCTACAGGGGTGGCCGGAGGAGTGCTCAGGCAGGTGTGTAGGAGTTTGCCAATTACTACCGGAGGTTTATCTGGGGTTTTGGGCAGGTGGCTTCTCCCATTACGTCACTGCTGAAGGGGGTGCCGGTGCGTCTGGAATGGTCGGCTGAGGCGGACAGGGCTTTTGGTCGCCTGAAGGCTCTTTTTACCTCAGCTTCCGTGCTGGCGCATCCAAACCCCTCTTTGGCATTCATAATGGAGGTGGACACATCCAAGGCTGGGGTTGGAGACGTGCTCTCCCAGCGCTCGGGTACGCCACCGAAGCTCCGCCCCTGTGCTTTCTTTTCTCAGAAGCAGAGCGAAACTATGACGTGGGGGATCGGGAGCTGCTGGCTGTTGTCAGGGCCCTGAAGGTGTGGAGACATTGGCTTGAGGGGGCCCAACACCCTTTTCTCATCTGGACTGACCACCGTAATCTAGAGTACATTCAGGCATCGAGGAGACTGAACCCTCGTCAGGCAAATTGGGCCATGTTTTTCAACCGATTTAGGTTTACCATCTCCTATAGACCAGGCTCCCAGAACACTAAGGCAGACGCACTGTCCCAACTATATGATACGGAGGAGCGGGCCATCGATCCTGCGCCCATCCTCCCGGCTTCTTGTCTAGTGGCACCTGTGAGGTGGGAGGTGGACGCAGACATCGAGCGAGCATCGCGTGTTGAGCCTACTCCACCACAGTGTCCAGCGGGACGGGTGTACGTTCTGCTGGAGGCTCACACGTCCCCCTCCTCTGGTCACCCGGGGATTGGTAGGACGGTGCAATGTCTCAGTGGGAAGTACTGGTGGTCCACTTTAGCTAAGGACGTGAGGGATTATGTGTCCTCCTGCTCGGTGTGCGCTCAGTGCAAGGCTCCTAGGCTCCTGCCCAGAGGGAAGTTACAGCCCCTTCCCGTTCCACAGCGGCCTTGTTAACACCTGTCGGTTGATTTCTTGACCGATCTGCCACCATCACAGGGCAACACCACGATCCTGGTCGTTGTGGATCGGTTTTCTAAGTCCTGTCGTCTCCTCCCTTTGCCCGGTCTCCCTACAGCCCTACAGACGGCTGAGGCCCTGTTTACTGACGTCTTCCGGCACTACGGGGTGCCTGAGGACATTGTTTCATAAATTAAAGGGCCCTGAAGGGCCCTGATAAATTCCTACAATAAAGGAATAAATAGGCTACATTAATATGTACCAACAGGTTAGATACATTTCCCAATTTTTTCTCCATAAAAAATATATTCATAGCATGCTTGGCCCCATCTAGAAATGTTCCATTCTCTGTCTTTCTTCGGAACAGGATGGTCCGGCAGGTTTGATACAGCAGGTTTGTGTGTATATGTGTGTGTGTGCATGTGTGTGTGTTAGAGATGTCTGAGTATGAAACAATGCAGTGGGCCAAAGCCAGTCTGGGTACAATAATGGAGTCACATATGTGCGCTTGTCTGACAAGCTAGACATTATTGCTGTGCAAAACATTAGTTTCAAAACAGTGGTGCTCTCCAATGCCTACCTCTGTTAACCTTATCCCTTCATAAATCATAGCCTGGTCCCAGATATATAAATCCTAGCTGGTTCCAGATCGGATTGTGCTCTTGCCAACTCCATAGCTGTCATTGTCAAGCCAAAGATGAAGATTTTTGAGATGATAATAAGTAACAAGGACGGATGAAAGCACAGACTGTCGCTCAGGCTACATAAATCCTGCTCTTCTCCTTGAAAATAGGGTACTGTACAACTGTACAATGATAAAGATTTAAATACTGTACAAATACCACTAGCACATAGACAAATAGTTACTAACAATTTAAATGTAATTTAACATGTAACATTTCTTTGGGATTGGTGTCCCTTCCACGGGACTACTGACCTAACGTAGGCTAATGTGAGTAGCATGAGGTTGTAAGTAACAAGAACATATCCCAGGACATATCTGATATTGGCAGAAAGCTTAAATTCTTGTTAATCTAACTGCACTGTCCAATTTGCAGTAGCTATTACAGTGAATGAATGCCATGCTATTGTTTGAGAAGAGTGCACAATTTTGAACATGAAATGTTATTAATAAACAAATTAGGCACATTTGGGCAGTCTTGATACAAACTTTTGAACCAAAATGCAATGGTTGATTGGATCAGTCTAAAACTTTGCACATACATGGATGCCATCTAATGGCCAAAATCTAAATTGCACTTGGGCTGGAATAATACACTATGGCCTTTCTCTTGCATTTAAAAGACGATGGTACGAAAAAATACTAAATAACGTTTATTTTCTTTGTATTATCTTTTACCAGATCAAATGTGTTATATAATCCTACATTCCTTTAGCAGACATTTTACAATTTGTTATTCACCCTGCAAGTTCAACCACGGCCCTTCACCTCTCTCTCTCACAAACACACACACACACACACGGCAGCCAATCTAGTGTACTATGTAGAGAATAGGTGTAACGGTTTTCTTGGTGAGAAGGAGAGTCGGACCAAAATGCAGCGTGTAGATTGCGATCCATGTTTATTCAACAAACGAAACACGAGTCTAAATACAAACACTATCAAAACAATAAACGTAACGAAAACCGAAACAGCCTATACTTGTGTAAACTAACACAGAACAAGGACATCAGGACACTAAGGACAATCACCCACAACAAACTCAAAGAATATGGCTGCCTAAATATGGTTCCCAATCAGAGACAACGATAAACACCTGCCTCTGATTGAGAACCACTTCAGACAGCCATAGACTTAGCTAGAACACCCCACTAGCTACAATCCCCATACATACACACCACATACAAAAACCCATGCCACACCCTGGCCTGACCAAATAAATAAAGATAAACACAAAAATACTTAGACCAGGGCGTGACAATAGGGTTCCATTTTGGACGTACATCCTTGTCTCTGTTCAGGGATGGCCTCCAGCCAGGGTATTCAAGGAATTGCAGGAAGACACATCTGCTAGGATGAGAGAGGGACAGAGCCAGCTGGCTCTCCCCTGGCCAGGGCCCTGGACTATCATTCATTGTCCCTCTCAGATGAGAGCCATTTGCAGCGTCCGAGGGTAGCGCACACACACACACACACACACACATACATACAACATGGTACTCAGATGTTTTCCAATACACGTCCTATATGACTTCAGAAAGAAAAGCAGATATCCTTACCAGGCCCAGGGAAAATAGTTAAATCGATGCATGTGGATGTAATTCTTGGGTATTTAGAGCGGAAAGTCTCCACAGGGCTACTAGAGAGATGGTGAAAATAAAACATGGCTCTGAGAAGCTTCTTTGGGCAATTTAAGGGTTAGAGGTTTATTATGTATAAGGTTCATCAGTTGATTGCAAACAGACACATGTTGCATCCCAAATGCATTGCTTGTCTGTGAGTTGAAATGTCTCCAGCAGTTGATAACTGCCTTTTGTAGACTGACAGTAGAAAGAGTCCCCCAGTGAGTAAATTTGAGTTCTGTTGATGTTCCGCCAAAGTTCAAAGCACATTAATAACAGCTAAGGGAAATTAAGCGTAAATTAGTTATTCTCTGAAGAATAATAGTGTCATATTTCCAACCAAACGCACCCTTTACACCTTCGCTGACCCCTCTCTGATCTACTATACTCTGTTTATGCCTAACTCTGCGCAACCTCTCATTGATCCCTGTTTGATTCCCCAATCACCTGTCTGTGACCTGACTTTCATAGTCACAAACATCTGTTTAGCTGTCTTATTTTGACAACTTTCCCATGTTCTCACAATTTACACCCACACTCCCACCACCCCTTCCCTCCATACACATCACTTTTCAAGTGCAATTCAGGGCAAGTTACCTAGTTCCCTGTGTAGCAGATGGTGTTTCCCTCCAGACTTTGTCCTATTTTCAGAGACTCATCTGCCCGTCCCAGGCTGGGAATCTCATCATTCATCTCTCTACCATGTCTCAAAGTTCACCCCTAACCCCTGCGACCACTCTGTCCCATCTCGTCCAGAGTTGTTTGATCATGCCCAGTCACCCATCGTTCCACTCTTTCAGCTCTCATCCCTTGTCCTTTCTTTTTCTCCGTCTCTCTTTCTCGCTCCTCTCCTTCTACCTAAATCTCTCTCCCTGACTGTGTTGATTTGTTTGCCCACACTGTCACAGTCCATCAATCTAGCACAAATCTGGGTGACTGGAAGGAGCGCTTTTTTTCCGCTTTATCCCATTTTCTCACCCTCTATCCTTTTACAATTCTCCCTTTCTCTTTGTTCGCTCTCAGCTCACTATTGGGTGATTATATTTCATGACAGTAACAAAAATGATGAATATGATATATATATATATATTATGAATAATATTAACTTTCTGAACTGTTTATGGACTTAATTTATGTACAATGTCATCATATTTTCAATCAATATTGTTTTGAAGTAAAAATACAATGAAAAAGATAAGATGGAAGTTTTGAGGTCCGAAAAACAGGATAGACCATACATGAAAAGATGGCGCCGAAGAACATGGCTGACGTTTTACATTCTCCCAACCAATTGTGCAATTTTGTAATTTTTTTTGCGTTTTGTGTCACTTATTTTTTTACTTATTGTGTACATAATGTTGCTGCTACCGTCTCTTATTACCGAAACGAACTTCTGGACATCAGAAAAAAGATTACTCACCGCGGACTGGAAGAAATGTTTTCCTTTAACGAGTCCGACGAGAACAATATCCTGCTTTCACTGGAACAGGCCCAAATCCAAACCCTTTGCGCAAAGAAAAATGCAGGAAAAGGGGACGCAGATCGGGGATCCTTCTGAGAATCCAGAGGCGAGGGAGCAAACTCCCAATGCCTTCCACTCTCCTTGCTATCATGCAATCGTTTGAAAATAAAATTGATGGCCTACTATTAAGATTATTCTACCAACGGGACATTAGAAAACTGTAACATCTTATGTTTCACTGAGAGGTGGCTGAACGAAGAAACGGACAATATAGTGCTGGTGGGATTTTCCATGCACCGGCAGAATAGAGACGCTACCTATTGGTAAAACGATGGGGATGTGTGTCATTTCGTCAATAACAGCTTGTGCGTGATGTCTAATATTAAAGAAGTCTCGAGGTAATGCTCGCCTGAGGTAGAGTTCCTTATGATAAGCTGTTGACCACACTATCTACCAAGAGAGTTCTCATAGCAGTCTCTATGGGGGTGCCACAGGGTTCAATTCTTGGACCGAATCTCTTCTCTGTATACATCAATGATGTCGTTCTTGCTGCTGGTGAGTCTCTGATCTATCTCTACGCAGACGACACCATTCTGTATACTTCTGGCCCTTCTTTGGACACTGTGTTAAAACCTGTTATGGCTGCAATCCCGATACAGGGATCGATATGACAACTACCAGTGAAAATAGAGGGCGCCAAAATTTAAACCACAGAAATCTCATAATTACAATTCGATTTCAAATACGCTTTTCAGCGAAAGCACTACAAACGATTATAAATCACAATAAGCACAGCCATTTTCCAGCAAAATATAGCATTCACAAAAACCAGTAATAAAGATAAAATTAATCACTAATCTTGAATTATCTTCATCAGATTACACTCATAGGACTTCATGTTACACAATACATGCATGTTTTGTTTGATAAAGTTCATATTTAGATTTTAAAAAAATCTGAGTTTACAATGGCGCGTTAGATTCACTAGTTCCAAAAACATCAAGTGATTTTGCATAGCCACATCATTCAACAGAAATACTCATCATAAATGTAGATGATAATACACATGGAATTATAGATGTACCTCTCCTTAATGCAACCGCTGTGTCAGATTTCAAAAAAACTTTACGGAAAAAGAAATGCATGCAATAATCTGAGACGGCGCTCAAAAGTAAAAACATCACAGCCGCAAAGATGGCGTCAACATAAACAAGAAATTACATGATAAATATTCCCTTACCTTTGATGATCTACATCAGAAAGCACTCCAGGAATCCCAGGTCCACAATAAATGTTTGTTTTGTTTGATGTCTGTTATTTATGTCCAAATACCTTATTTTGTTAGTGCGTTTGGTATACATATCCAAACGCTAATTCGGGTCAGCGTTATATCGGACAAAAACTTCAAAAAGTGATATTACCGGTCGAAGAAACATTTCAAACTAAGTACAGAATCAATCATTAGGATGTTTTTAACATATAGCTTCAATAAAGTTCCAACCGGAGGATTCCTTCTTGTCTTCGTGAGCCATGGAACACAAGTGACTACCATGAGGAAAAAGTGCGATCACAAAATGGCTGCTTGATGGACATCTGATATATTCTGCTCTCATTCACTCCCACAACAACATAGAAGCCTCATTATAATTTCTATTGATGGTTGACATCTAGTGGAACCCCTAGGCAGTGCAACATCATTCATATCTCAAGGGGATTTCATTGGGGACTGAATACATACAAGCTCAGATTTCTGACTTCCTGTTTGGATTTCAACTCAGGATTTTGCCTGCCAATATGAGTTCTGTTATACTCAGACATCATTCAAACAGTTTTAGAAATGTCAGAGTGTTTTCTATCTAATACTAATAATAATGTGCAAATATTAGCAACTATGACTGAGGTGCAGGCCGTTTGATATGGGCACCTTTCATTCAAGCTACTCAATACTGCCCCTGCAGCCATAAAAAGTTAACAACCCTCCAGATGAGCTTCAATGCCATACAACTCTCCTTCCGTGGCCTCCAATTGCTCTTAAATACAAGTAAAACTAAATGCATGCTCTTCAACCGATCTCTGCTTGCACCTGCACGCTCGTCCAACATCACTACTCTGGACGGTTCTGACTTAGAATATGTGGACAACTACAAATCCCTAGGTGTCTGGTTAGACTGTAAGCTCTCCTTCCAGACTCACATCAAACATCTCCAATCCAAAGTTAAATCTAGAATTGGCTTCCTATTTCGCAACAAAACATCCTTCACTCATGCTGCCAAACATACCCTTGTAAAACTGACCATCCTCGAATTTGGCGATGTCATTTACAAAATAGCCTCCAATAACCTACTCAATAAATTGGATGCAGTCTATCACAGTGCCATCCGTTTTGTCACCAAAGCCCCATATACTACCCACCACTGCGACCTGCACGCTCTCGTTGGCTGGCCCTCGCTTCATACTCATCGCCAAACCCACTGGCTCCATGTCATCTACAAGACCCTGCTAGGTAAAGTCCCCCCTTATCTCAGCTCGCTGGTTGCCGTAGCAGCACCCACCTGTAGTACGTGCTCCAGCAGGTATATCTCTCTGGTCATCCCCAAAACCAATTATTCCTTTGGCTGCCTCTCCTTACAGTTCTCTGCTGCCAGTGACTGGAACGACCTACAAAAATCTCTGAAACTGGAAACACTTATCTCCCTCACTAGCTTTAAGCACCAGCTGTCAGAGCAGCTCGCAGATTACTGCACCTTTACATAGCCCATCTATAATTTATCCTAAACAGCTACCTCTTCCCCTACTGTATTTATTTATTTATTTTTGGTCCTTTGTACCCCATTATTTCTATCTCTACTTTGCATATTCGTCCACTGCAAATGTACCATTCCAGTGTTTTACTGTCTATATTGTATTTACTTCGCCACCATGGACCGTTCTTGCCTTTACCTCCCTTATCTCACCTCATTTGCTCACATTGTATATAGATTTATGTTTCTACTGTATTATTGACTGTATGTTTGTTTTACTCCATGTGTAACTCTGTGTTGTTGTATGTGTCGAACTGCTTTGCTTTATCTTGGCCAGGTCGCAATTGTAAATGAGAACTTGTTCTCAACTTGCCTACCTGGTTAAATAAAGGTGAAATAAAATAGAAATCAATATGTATTTTTTGTAGCTGTCTATTTATCACCACAAAGCGAAGCTGGCACTAAGACCAACCAACTCTATAAGGCCATAAGCAAAGAATAAAATGCTCACCCAGAAGCGGAGCTCCTAGTGGCCGGGGACTTTAATGCAGGCAAACTTAAATCAGTTTTACCAAATTTTTGTGCCAGCACGGGGAAAAAAATACTAGACCACCTTTACTCCACACACAAAGATGCATACAAAGCTCTCCCCTGCCCTCCATTTGGAAAATCTGACCATAATTATATCCTCCTGATTCCTGCTTACGAGCAAAAACTAAAGCAGGAAGTGACTCGCTCAATATGGAAGTGGTGAGATGATGTGGATGCTACACTACAGGACTGTTTTCCTAGCACAGACTGGAATATATTCCGGGATTCATCCAATGGCAATGAGGAATACACCACCTCAGTCATCGGCTTCATCAATAAGTGCATCGATGACATCATCCCCACAGTGACTGTACGTACATATCCAAACCAGAAGCCATGGATTACAGGCAACATCTGACTTGAGCTAAAGGCTAGAGCTGTTGCTTTCAAGGAGTGGGAGACTAATCTGGATGCTTATAAGAAATCTCGCTATAACCTCAGACAAACCACCAAACAAGCAAAGCGTCAATAAAGGATTAAGATTGATCCGGCTGTGATCCTTGTCGGATATGGCAGGGCTTGAAAACTATTACTGACTACAAAGGGAAACCCAGATGCGAGCTGCCCAGTGACGTGAGCCTGCCAGAAGAGCTAAATGCCTTTTATGCTCGCTTCGATGCAAGCAACACTGAAGCATGCACGAGAGCACCAGCTGTCCATGGATGACTGTGTGATAACGGTCTCGGTAGCCGTGAACAAAACTTTTAAACATGTCAACATTCACAAAGCCGCTGGACCAGATGGACTACCAGGATGTGTACTGAAAGCATGCGTGGACCAACTGTCAAATGTCTTCACTGACATTTTCAAACTCTCCCTGACCGAGTCTGTAATACCTACATGTTTCGAGCAGACCATCATAGTCCATGACCTCAAGGAAGCGAAGGTAACCTGCCTAAAATTATTACGGCCCTGTGCTCTGACACCCTAGACCCACTCCAATTCGCATACCACCCCAACAAATCTACAGATGATGCAATCTCAATCTCACTCCACACTTCTCACCTGGACAAAAGGAACACCTATGTGAGAATGCTTTTCATTGACTACAGCTCAGCGTTCAACACCATAGTGCCCATGAAGCTCATCACTAAGCTAAGGACTCTGGGACTAAACACCTCCCTCTGCTACTGGATCCTGGAAATCCTGATTGTCCGCCCCCAGATGGTAAGAGTAGGCAACAACACATCTGTCATGCTGATCCTTAACACTGGGGCCCCACAGGGGTGTGTACTTAGTCCCCTCCTGTATTCCCTTTTCCCCCACGACTGCGTGGCAAAACACGACTCCAACACCATCATTAAGTTTGCTGATGACACAACAGTGGTAGGCCTGATCACCAACAACGATGATACGGCCAATAGGGAGGAGGTCAGAGAACTGGCAGTGTGGTGCAAGGACAACGACCTCTCCCTCAATGTGAGCAAGACAAAGGAGCTGATCATGGACTACAGGAAAAGGCGGGCCGAACAGACCACCATTAACATCGACAGGTGATGGTCTCCACATCACCAACGAACTATCATGGTCCAAACATACCAAGACAGTTGTGAAGAGGGCACGACAAAACCTTTTCCCCCTCAGGAGACGGAGAAGATTTGGCATGGGTCCCCAGATCCTCAAAAAGTTCTACACCTGCACCATCAAGAGCATTCTGACCTGTTGCATCATCGCCTGGTATGGCAACTGCTCGGCATCTGACCGTAAGGCGCTACAGAGGGTAGTGCGAATGGCCCAGTACATCACTGGGGCCAAGTTTCCTGCCATCCAGGACATATATAATACGTGGTGTCAGAGGAAAGCCCATAAAATTGTCAGAGACTCCAGTCACCCTGTCACAGACCGTTTTCTCTGCTACCACGGCAAGCGGTACCGGAGCGCCAAGTGTAGGACTAAAAGGCTTCTCAACAGCTTCTATCCCCAAGCCATTAGACTGCTGAACAATTCATTAAAATCTCCACCGGACAATTTATATTGACCCCTCCCCCTGTACACTGCTGCTACTCGCTGTTTGCTTGTTACCTATGCATAGTCACTTCCCCCCCACCTACATATACAGATTACCTCAGCTAGCATGTACCCCTGCACACTGACTCGATACCGGTGCCCCCTGTATATAGCCTTGTTATTCTTATTCTTATTGTGTTACTTTTTATTACTACTTTTTATTTTAGCCTACTTGGTAAATATTTTCTTCTTCTTGAACTGCACTCTTGGTTAAGGGCTTGTAAATAAGCATTTCACGGTAAAGTCTACACTTGTTGTGTTCAGCGCATGTTACAAATAAAGTTTGATTTGATTTGACTAGCGTAATGCAAAGGACTGGAATGTGTCATATCTTAGGTGGTGCACACACACAGTAGTAGCAACTTCAAAAGGTGAAGTATTTGCTCTTGATGATTCACAGTGTAATGCGTAATTGGCAAGCTCATTCTTCTCACTTGATAGTTGGCCGTAACTAACATATACTGTATAAATTGGGCACAGTGCATCCTTTGTTCCCCTAACTGTGTGCATCAGCTCTTTTATACAAGGCTGTAGATTTCTGTTAAGGGCATCCCCCCTATGTCCAGTGTGATGTGTGCTTTGTCAAGAAGAGAGAACACAACTGGGCAAGGTGTAAGCTAGACCTTCCTCCCACTTCTCCCTCCCCCACTCCTTATCTGCTGAGTTGGCATATTCTCCCCCTCCCTCAACTGCATTTATTTGCGCAGGCCCTGATCTAGATGAACGGTTCATGATGGAAACTTCTGGATGGAGTGTGATGCAAGGATGACCTCTATAAAAATGCACACACTGAGGCTCTTCAAGGTAGTTTTCTCAGAAGGAAGGAATGCGTTGAGCCAGAGAAGCTTCTGGAAGAGATGTGGCACAAGCTTCAGCTACTGAACACGCTTCAAAAGAATCTATCAAAATGCCGCTTTACTTTGAGTAATCACGTATTCCATAACCAAAGAACAAGTCATTGCCTTTCTTTGCTTTATCAAATAACGTTCCCTTCTTTCTTAATAATCAGGTGTCTAACGATAGCCCCTTGAACACCTTCCATCAGAACTGGGCTCAAATAGTATATGTGTTCTAATGTATACTTTAGCTGCGCTTGATAGAGTTTGACTGGTGCAAACATACCAATGGAATAGTCCCAAAAGTACCAAGCCTGCCAAACGGGCACTCCGTGCAGGCTTAAGCAAATGCTCCAAGTATTTGAAAATTAACATGCTATTTGAATTCAGGTCAGTGGCAACCCGTCATTCAGGGCAGGTGGGTCAGACCCCCACCTGTTTTGAGCCCACCTGTTTAGCCTGTTATGCATGTTTGCATTATTTGTTATTTGTTATTTTGGCATTAATACATGTCACATATCAGATGGCAAATAATTTAAAAAAAAATCTATCATTGCCGCCAACAGACATGGTCTCTTTTTTGCTTTCTTGAGTTTCAACCTATCAAATAAAATCAATTTTATTTGTCACATGCGCCGAATACAACAGGTTCCAAAAGTCCCAAAAGGTCCCAAAAGTACCTTACAGACTAGACTATACCTTACAGTGAAGTCCTTTTTTATTATTAAACCTTTATTTAACCAGGTAGGGCTCATTGAGATTTCAAATCTATTTTTCAAGAGCGTCCTGGCCAAGATAGGCAGCACCAAGTCATTGCAAAATTACAGACAAACAACATAAAAAAACTACAAGTAATCTAGTAAAAACCATAGAATTCACAAGAGTATAACAAAATCATAAACAGCAAATTAAAAACATTGACAGGTCAGGGAATCAGTCTCAAGATCATTCATCAGTGATTTAAAAATAGTTCTTCCAGTTTAAAATAATTTTGCAAGGCGTTCCAAGACGATGGCGCAGAGTACATAAAAGCCCTTTTACCACAATCAGTTTGGATATTTGGAACAGTTAGCAGGATAAAGTCCGGCGAACGAAGAGAGTACCCACCACATTTCTGAACAATAAAAATGCCCAAATATAAAGGTAGTAAACCCAAAATGGCTTTGTAAATGCCAGTGACGGAGCCTACGAGGGACTAGAGAAAGTGCAGTGGTGCGTAAGGGTTTTGCAGTTTAAAACAAATCTCAAAGTGCCATGGTAAAGGGTGTCAATTGATCTCCAACACTGAGCAGGAGCATTCATATATACAATATCCCCATAGTCTAGTAAAGGCATAAATGTAGCTGATACTAGCCTCCTTCTGGCTTCAAAAGAAAAACCAACAATGCAGTTTTAAGAAAATACCCTCCCCCCCAAAACAGTAAAGGATAAGAATAACAAATAATTAAAGAACAGCAGTAAATAACAATAGCGGGGCTATATACAGGGGGAACCAGTACAGAGTCAATGTGCAGGGGCACCGGTATCGAGGTAATTGAGGAAATATATACATGTAGGTAGAGTTTTTAAAGTGACTATGCATAGATAATGACAGAGAGTAACAGCAGCTTAGAGGGGGGGGGGGACAATGCAAATAGGCTGGGTAGCCATTTGATTAGCTGTTCGGGAGTCTTATGGCTTGGGGTAGAAGCTGTTTAGAAGCCTCTTGGATCTAGACTTGGCACTTGCCATGCGGTAGCAGAGAGAACAGTCTATGACTTGGGTGGCTGGAGTCTTTGACCATTTTTAGGGCCTTCCTCTGACACAGCCTGTTATAGAGGTCCTAGATGGCAGGAAACTTGGCCCCGGTGATGTACTGGGCCGTACGCCTAGCTCAGTGCTTTCTGTGGGCAGCCAGAGGAAAATACGTAGCGTACGGGTTGGTAATGTTCTCTAGTTGTCTCCTGTTCTGTCACTCATGGGGACACTATGTCACCACAAAATCTATGGCGATAGCTAAAAAAATTCAAGCCCCTCGGGTGCTCCCACAGAGTTACATTAGAAGTACTCATCCAAAAAGGCTCAAGGTCATTGGCCACAGATAAAGTGACGTCAAATCACATTATATCTACCGTAGCTTTTATTGGACTAATCATGTTAACATACTTTCAAAATCTTAGCTAGCAAGCAGTCATAATCATGAATCACGTCGACAATCTACAGGAAAATCCTTTTCAATCCTTGTCATATGAAGAGAAATGATAGATAAAACGTATCAGTGCTCATCAGCCATTGGACATAAACATTACGCAATAGTTGGAAATGGCAAATTTCAACAATGAGTGGTTTGGAAGGCGTCAGTGGCTAACTGCAAGCGTTCCAAAGCAGTCACTAGCCTGATATTGGGTGTGTGGTCCAAGTTCGGGTTTAAGGGTCTCTTTTCCAAGCTTAAAAGGATAAAGGATAAGCATTGAACACCATAGGCCAGAAAAGTTTGAATACTCTGGCCATGCAGTCAATCCAGCATGACTTCTGCCATGTTCTAAACAACTGGAAACTCAAAACAGGGAAATCAGAGTTCAAGACAACTGGGAACTCTGAATTTTTTTTAGCTCTGACTGGGAAAATATGTTGTGAATGGTCATCCAACTCAGAATTCCAAGTCAGGAACTTGGGCCTCTTTCTAGAGCTCCGACCTGAAGATCACTGTGTTCGCAGCACAAGGTGGCGCTACAAAGTATTAACTTAAGGGGGCTGAATAATTTTGCACGCCCAATTTTTCAGTTTTTGATTTGTTAAAAAAGTTTGAAATATCCAATAAATGTCGTTCCACTTCATGATTGTGTCCCACTTGTTGTTGATTCTTCACAAAAAAATACAGTTTTATATCTTTATGTTGAAGCCTGAAATGTGGCAAAAGGTCGCAAAGTTCAAGGGGGCCGAATACTTTCGCAAGGCACTGTATATAGACATGTGTGTGCCTTTCCAAGTCATATCTAATCAATTTAATTGACCACAGGTGGACTCCAATCAAGTTGTATAAACATCTCAAGGATGATCAATGGAAACAGGATGCACCTGAGTTAAAGTTTGAGTCTCAAAGCAAAGGGCCTGAATACTTATAAAAACCTATTGGTGTATTTTTTTAATACATGTGCCAACGTTTCTAGAAACCTGTTTTCGCTTTGTCACTATGGGTTATTGTGTGTAGATTGATGAGGAAAAAATATATTAAATACATTTTAGAATAAGGCTGTATTGTACTTCCCAAAGGGAGCCTACAGTATATATGCTTTTACAAACTGTTATGCTGTTTTCAAATGAAACACAATACCTTGATCTTGTTAAAGCTTTTAGAATGTATTCGTTTGTAAAAGCGTCCCCCTATATGGACTACTGGGTGTGGGATGTGACTGAGGCTTTTTTTAGCATCTTCATTACAATTATTGTTATTACTTAAAATGAACAAATACAATTACGTTTAAAAAAGAAAAATTCAAAAAACAAAAAAAGAACGCAAGTATCCAGTTTCAGTTGAGCAACATCCTTTTGCATGAGTTACCAATCTTATCGAAGAACAAGGGAGTGAGTAGTTGAGCTACATATTACTTTTCTTTGCAAATTTCCAGATGTTATGTTAACTGGGACTTTAACCTTGTATTATAAATCTCCCTAACTCTTGACTGGAATTGACCAAACCCACTCTCAGATGGTCACCTGCAGTGACTGAAAATCAAATCAAATTGTGTGTGTGTGTGTGTGTGTGTGGAGAGGGGGGGGTGGAGGGTTGGTGGGAGTTGTCTGTGCTGTCCCTAAGGAAACAGAGGAAAGAACATGTAGAAGAGTCTGGAGCTGCCCTCTTCCCTTCCCGACCGGCCGCTGAGTCACTCCTAGCGGGATTATGGGGGATTGGTCTGTTGTGCTCCAATGAGCCATCACATCGTTAGCGTCGTTAGTCGGGTTAATCAAAGAGGTATTTCCTGTAAAATGCATACTTCCCTGAATTGTGCCACCCCTTCCTCTGTGTTGAATGGAGACATCCAGGTGTGTCAGGTTATGGATTTATAGGATGGTGTCAATCATCTCATGATGTCACTAGTATCATTAGGGTGGATTGGTCATAGGGTGGTACTCCTACTCTGTTTGGTACTTGGATTTCCCCATTTGTTTAACCCTTTGATGATGACATGACTTGAATGACAAATGACTGTGAAGAGACATCCAGGTACAGAACAATGATTATATTAGACTTTAGTCTCCTTAAGATATCTAACAAAACACATAACGCTCATGAAGTAAACTGAGGCATCTAAATGAGGTGTGGCGCCAACACTAGGCTTGGATAGACTTTGGAGAGGGTAATTATAGCAAAATCATATCTGATTGGATGGGTCTATTATTGATCGTGAAAGTTCCTCCATCAGGATATTTGTATAAAGACCAATGGGACCAGGTTGGACCAGAGCTATCAAATAGTAACGAATATGTCCAGTGATTAATGGCATTTTCCAGGGATCAGAGCTAGCTTCATTTTTGTCAGGATTGGGGCTGAATCTATTTTTGAGCAGTGTTAAGCAAATATCTACGTCCTAAATGACACCCTATTCCCTATGAAGGACACTATTTTTGACCAAGGGGTCTGGTCAAAAGTAGTACACTATATCGAGAATAGAATGCTTGCGTTCCAAATGGCAATGGCCACGTGTTGTAAGCTTTGACATTTTGACCTTGAGTCCAGGAAATGGCTCCTGGAACTATCTACTCCCACCCCTCCCACCCTCCACCGCCTCCCTGGCATGCCTATGACTGTCTCTCTAAAGGGTACGGTGGTGGTGGTGTAGTGACTCCAGCAGGGTGCTTTCTCCCTGTCTATGGGAAACAGACTTGTAAACAGTTGGGAGTCCCAGGGTCAATGAGATACACAGTACCAACAAGCCCCAGCTGGGGTGTGACATCATAGGCCACGATGGGAGGACAGGCTTAGAACACACACAAATACAAACAAGAATGCCCAAACACACGCATGCACACACACATGCATACACTTACAAACACACACACACACACACACACACACACACACACCAGGAAGTGGTTGAAGTGTTTGGCCAGCAAGGAATGTGTGTGTGTTTGATGTATGAAGAAATGATGAGTTAATAGGTTTGGCTCAGTTTGAGTGTATGTTAGTATGTGTTTGTGTGTTTATAATGTTTGTGACCATTTGTCTTTGTCCGTGACAGGCTCACAACCGTGCACTGCAGTGTTCTAGATTACCCGTGCGCAACTCCTGACGTACAACTGGCTTGAGTCACCACCAAAACATAACATCCCTTGAGACAGAGTGTATTTTCCACTTAAAAACAGGAGTCATAAACGTAATGATTTACATGATCGTGTAAACCCTTGGGCACTCTAGGACAAAAAGAAAAATAGTCCCTACTCCAGTTCTGGTAAAGATATCCCATATTAATCATTGACCTAAATTTACCAGGAGTATGTTCTTCAAAAGGTTAGCTAACCTTTAAAGGTCAACATACTGTGTTAAGCAGTGGATGCTCCTCAGAGAAGGAAAGGGAGGACCATCCTCCTCAGTGAAATTCATAAAAATAAAAATGGTTAAACATTTAAAAAGTTATGCTTTTTAGATAAAACTATGCTAAATATATTCACATATCACTGAATAATTTATTAAAACACACTTCTTGCAATGGAGGTCTACAGTAGCCTTAACAACACTCTGTAGGGTAGCACCATGGTGTAGCCGGATCAAATCAAATCAAATGTTTTTGGTCACATACACGTGTTCAGCAGATGTTATTGCAGGTGTAGCGAAATGCTTGTGCTTTTAGTTCCGACAGTGCAGCAATATCTAACAAGTAATATCTAACAATTTCACAACATATACCCAATACACACAAATCTAAGTAAGAAATGGAATTAAGAATATATAAATATATGTACGAGCAATGTCAGAGCGGCATAGACTAAGAATAGTATGGAATACAGTACAGTTGAAGCCTGAAGTTTACATACACTTAGGTTGGAGTCATACACTAAAATTCAACCACTCCACAAATGTCTTGTTATCAAACTATAGTTTTGGCAAGTCTGTTAGGATATCTACTTTGTGCATGACACAAGACATTTTTCCAACAATTGTTTACAGACAGATTATTTCACTTATAATTCACTGTATCACAATTCCAGTGGGTCAGAAGTTTACATACACTAAGTTGACTGTGCCTTTAAATGGCTTGGAAAATTCCAGAAAAGGATGCCATGGCTTTAGAAGCTTCTGATAGGCTAATTGACATCATTTGAGTCAATTGGAGGTGTATCTGTGGATGTATTTCAAGGCCTACCTTCGAACTCAGTGCCTATTTGCTTGACATCATAGGAAAATCAAAATAAATCAGTCAAGACCTCAGAAAGAAAATTGTAGACCCTTGAAGGTATCATGTTCATCTGTACAAACAATAATACGCAAGTATAAACACCATGGAACCACGCAGCCGTCATACCACTCAGAAAAGAGATGCGTTCTGTCTCCTAGAGATGAATGTACTTTGGTGCGAAAAGTGCAAATCAATCCCAGAGCAACAGCAAAGGACCTTGTGAAGATGCTGGAGGAAACAGGTACAAAAGTATCTATATTCACAGTAAAACGAGTCCTATATCGACAAAACTTGAAAGGCCACTCAGCAAGGAAGAAGCCACTGCTCCAAAACCGCCATAAAAAAGCCAGACTACTGTTTGCAACTGCACATGGAAACAAAGATCGACCTTCTTATAGAAATGTCCTCTGGTCTGATGAAACCAAAATAGAACTGTTTGGCCATAATGACCATCGTTATGTTTGGATAGAAAAGAGGAAGGCTTGCAAGCCAAAGAACAATCATCCCAACCGTGAAACACAGGGGTGGCAGCATCATGATATGGGGGTTCTTTGCTGCAGGA
The DNA here is from genome assembly GCF_013265735.2 of Oncorhynchus mykiss. Classification (NCBI taxonomy): domain Eukaryota; kingdom Metazoa; phylum Chordata; class Actinopteri; order Salmoniformes; family Salmonidae; genus Oncorhynchus; species Oncorhynchus mykiss. The sequence continues at coordinate 29,126,209 of NC_048582.1, forward strand.
GGGATTGGTGCACTTCACAAAATAGATGGATTCATGAGGAATACAAATTATGTGGATATATTGAAGCAACATCTGAAGACGCCAGTCAGGAAGTTAAAGCTTGGTCGCAAATGGGTCTTCCAAATGGACAATGACCCCAAGCATATTGACCCCACAAAGTTGTGGCAAAGTGGTTTAAGAAACCTGACTCAGACATGGAATTTTTACTAGGATTAAATGTCAGGAATTGTGAAAAACTGAGTTTAAATGTATTTGGCTAAGGTGTATGTAAACTTCCGACTTCAACTGTACATACATATGAGATGAGTAACGCAAGATATGTAAACATTATTAAAGTGAGATTATTAAAGCGATTTGTGTTCCATTTATTAATGTGGCCAATGATTTCAAGTCTGTGTATATAGGCAGCATCCTCTCTGTGCTTGTGATGGCTGTTTAACAGTCTGATGGCCTTGAGATAGAAGCTGTTTTTCAGTCTCTCGGTCCCAGCTTTGATGCACCTGTATTGACTTCGCCTTCTGGATGATAGCGGGGGGTGAACAGGCAGTGGCTCGGGTGGTTGTTGTCCTTGATGATCTTTTTGGCCTTCCTGTGACATCGCGTGCTATTGGCGTCCTGGAGGGCAGGTAGTTTGCCCCCGGTGATGCATTGTGCAGACCGTACCATCTCCTTAGTTTTGTTGATGTTGAGTGAGAGGTTATTTTCCTGGCACCACACACCCAGAGCCCTCACCTCCTCCCTGTCTCATAATTGTTGGTAATCAAGTCTGCTTTATGTTGTGTCGTCTGCAAACTTGATGATTGAGTTGGAGGCGTGCTGGGCCACGCAGTCATCGGTGAACAGGGAGTACAGGAGAGGGCTGAGCATGCACCCTTGTGGGGCCCCAGTGCTGAGGATCAGCGAAGTGGAGGTGTTATTCCCTACCTTCACCAATTGGGGGAGACCCGTCAGGAAGTCCAGGACCCAATTGCACATGGCGGGGTTCAGACCCAGGGCTTTGAGCTTAATGATGAGCTTGGAGGGTACTATGGTGTTGAATGCTGAGCTATCGTCAATGAACAGCATTCTTACATAGTTATTCACCTCGCCCAGATGGAATAGGGAAGTGTGATGGCGATTGCATCGTCTGTGGACCTATTGGGGCAGTAAGAAAATTAAAGTGGGTCTAGGGTGACAGGTAAGATGGAGGTGATATGATCCTTGACTTGTCTCTCAAAGCACTTTGTGATGACAGAGGTGAGTACTACGGGGTGATAGTCATTTAGCTCAGTTCCCTTTCCATTCTTGGGTACAATAACAATGGTGGCCATCTTGAATAATTTGGGGACAGCAGACTGGGATAGGGAGAGGTTGAATATATCCGTAAACACACCAGCCAGCTCGTCTGCGCATGCTCTGAGGACCCAGCTATGGATGCTGTCTAGGCCGGCAGCCTTGCGAGGGATAACACGTTTAAATGTCTTACTTGCGTCGCCCACAGAGAAGGAGTAGCGGTCCACGTCGGTGGCACTGTGTTATCTTCAAAGCTGGCAAAGAACGCGTTAAGATTGTCCGGTTGCAAGATGTCAGTGTCTGTGACGTGGCTGGTTTTCCTTTTGTAGTCCGTGATTGTCTGTAGACCCATAGACCCCCACCTTTCTTCTTCTCGGAGAGATGTTTATTCCTGTCGGCGCAATGAACTGAGAATCCAGATTACTGGACCGATTCCGACAGTATATCCCGAGAGAGCCATGTTTCAGTTAAAGAGGATGTTGCAATCCCTGATGTCTCTCTGGAAAGAAACCCTTGCCCTGATCTCGTCAACTTTACTATCCAGGACAGAACATTAGTGAGTAAAATACTCGGAAGCGGTCGGACCAGAAGACCGCTCTGAGTGCCTCTTTGCACCCTCTGAGTGCCACGCTCTGAGTGCTGGCATTGTTTTTGGTTGTCCTCTGGAATCAGTTCAATTGCCATGGGTGGTGAGAACAAAGGATCTGCTTCCGGAATGTCCTATTCCTGGTCTTAATACTGGTGGTGCTGGTGAGTTACCGTCGCTCTGATATCCAATAGTTCTTCCCAGCTGTATATAATAACACATCGGCTAACCATGTAAGAAAGAATACTTTAAAAAACAAAATGCTGAAAAGTTTCCTAAGAATGACAGCTAGCTTCCATCCTTCACTGGGTACATTGACTTCAATACAAAACCTAGGAAGCTCATATGTCACACCCTGATCTGTTTAAACCTGTCTTTATGCTTGTCTCCACCCCCTCCAGGTGTCACCCATCTTTACCATTATACCCAGTGTATTTATACCTGTGACTCTGTTTGTCTGTTGCCAGTTTGTATTGAGCGTTCTCAAGTTCTGTTTCCTACTTTCCCCGGTTCTGACCATTCTGCCTGCCCTGACCCCAAGCCTGTCTGCTGTTCTGTACCTGCCTGGCTCTGACCCATTTACAAACCTCTGCCTGTCCTGACCCCAAGCCTGCCTGCTGTTTTGTACCTTATTGACTCTGCCCAGGATTACAGACCCCTGCCTGCCTTTGACCTGTCTTTTGCCTGCCCCCTGTTTGGGTAAATAAACATCTGTGAATGTAGATGTCTGCATCTGGGTCTTATCCTGAGTTCTGATATCATGGTTCTCACCTCCTTCCATAGACTTACCCAGTAATTATGACAACTTCCTGAGGACATCCTCCAACCTATCAGAGCTCTTGAAGCATGAACTGACATGTTGTCCACACAATCTGTTAATTAATTGATCAAAAGCATAAGCTTCAGTTAGCAAGCAGTGCAGTGCATACAATGTGGTGAGTAGATGACTCAAAGAGAGAAAGACAATAGTTTAACAGTTTTGAACAAATTAATTTCTTCCAAAATTAAGGAGAAGCGAGAGAGAGAGAGCGAGAGAGAGAGCGAGAGAGAGAGAGAGAGAGTGAGAGAGAGAGAGAGAGATAGCTAGCTATATTTGGTTGTATTTTTTTTTGCTTTCACTTTCACTTTGCTATCAAATGCAGCAAACATCCGGCACAAACAGAGAGGGACTCTATTTTAGCTAGTTGGCTATGGCTATCCAACACTGGAACTCTTCCAAGTCAAGGTAAGCGTTTGGTTTTATTAATTTATTGCCACTGGGGCCCGCCGGTGTAAGTGCTAAATTGCTTACTGACTGTACACTGTAACGTTACTGCATGATTGTAGCTGGTTTACTAATACATTAATTATATTAGCTATGTTGACTATGAAGTTACTTTAACTAATATGGTGACAATGATGTAGGCTGTGTGTAGCGGTTATGATATGGTTTGGCATGGAACATTTTTTGGGGTTATGATATGGTTTGGCTTGGAACATTTTTTGGGGTTATGATATGGTTTGGCTTGAAAGTTTTTTTTTTGCCTGGTCACATACAGCTGATGTGTTGTGCATTGAAGTCCTCAAGTGAAGAGAAAAGGTGAGAGGAGGAGAGCGCATAGATGCGAGAAGAAATACAACATGGTTGCTATGAAAATGAAGTGTGTTTACGTGTGATCAGGGGTGTATTCATTCCACCGATTCTGTTGAAAAATGTTTCTTAAACCGAAACAAACGTAACCAAACAGGGATAAACATACCTGAATTTGTCCAACTCTTGTCTGCAAATGTTGGATTAATGATTACTCCATAGATCAGGTAGATGCAGGCAAAGTGTGCAAGGCAGTACTGAATGTGTCAATGACTGTCCACTTACAAGGTCTATCATCTAAAATGTTTCTCTCGATCTGTGTGCACCTTCGTTGTAAACTTTCATTCATAGGCTAGGTTGGAGCAACCTCATGATGGGGTTAGGGAAAATTCAAGTATCATGGGGTAGCCTTAACCTATCTCTGTTACATTGAACTAGGTGAATGGAATATGAATGACAGTCATCCAATATGCTGTAATATAAATAAGGCCATGCTCATGAGAAAATAAATCGTCCTCCCGTCATCTTAAACGGCACCGACCGCCACTGGTGTTAAGTACTTGGTACTTTAACTGATGTTTGTGTTAGTACGGCTTTGTATGACATCACAGTGTCTATAAACAGGAATCAAGTGAGACCGTTGACACTGGATTTAAACATCAACCCTGTGACAGTTAAAGCGATTGTCTGCATCCCAAATGGAACCCTGTTCTCCACATAGTGCAGAACTTTTTGACCAGAGCCATATGGACCTTGGTCACTGGCCCAATGCTCTTAACCGCTAGGCTACCTAATGCACTATATAGGGAATAGGGTGCCATTTGGGACACATCCCATTGACTGAAAGTCCTGAAATCAGAGACCATGACAGTGAGACTCTAAAGCAAGTGTTGGGAAATTGTATGCAATGTTTAAATTCCCCATTTTTTTATAGGATCAGGAATTTGACTTTTTTCCCCCAAATGGAATCAATCACATCTTTCCACTCTGTGCTGGAACGCCACCTCATTCCCTCATATCCAAAGGGAAAATAAGTCAAAGTGAGTGTCTGGCGATTCCCATTTTTAGAAGGTTCCCAGCTGCTGTTCCTCCCGCCAGAAATCAGGAGCCAGGAAGGAAGGGACCCCATGATCAAAATAACACATGGACAGATAAAAACTGAGGTATGAGGGATGTGCAGGCAAACAAGAGTCTATCCAGTGTTCCGTGACACGCAAGTTATTTCCCTGGATGCATCATAACCTCAGCCCACTCCCACCACCCCTCACTGACTCTGACAACAGCCCCCTCACCCACGTCCCTAGTCACATGAGTGTTGAAGCCAAGCTGGTTGTTTGTGTCTTTGGGTGGAGGGGGTTGTGTTTTATCCCCTGACTCTCTCCCATGTCGTCTGTCCTCCAGAAGAGAATCTCCACTGGGCGCTTGTTTTCCTTCTCTCTCAGGATACTTTGTCATCGTCCAAAGTACACCTGGTGACACAATCACTCAACGAAAATAACAAAAACACCTGGGAGCAAATTCAGCAAGACAGGGTTACAGCAAGATTGGGGGTCAGTTCAGTTTTCAATCTAGTCAGTTCTGAAAGTTCTGTTGAGGTAATCTTCATGGAAAACAATAAGGAATTTTCAATTTAAGAATTTGAATTCACTCCCTGAATGGACTGAATTAACCTCAACCCTGAGTTACAGAACATCACAAATAAGATGGTTCAGTACTTCACATGATGTGTTTCCATACTACACAATCAAATTATGCAGTGTATGCTGCATTCCGTATTCATACCGCAGGCGACAATACCTGGCTCGATACAGATTTCCGTATGCAGACTTGAGTTCAATGCAAGTTTCAGATTCATCAAGCTAAGCCTTTGGTCAAACAACCTTCGTCAGAGAGAGACTTGCTATTCCTACTCAAGGACATTGTGCCAAGGTCAATAGCAAACACTTGGCCTGATTCAAAGTGGACTTTGGAACTCACAACTGGCCTGTTTTGGTTGGTTGCATAAGAGACCTTGAAGCAAGTTGCCTTTTTAGCCATAAGGCAGATAGCAAACGGTTCCTCTGTCGAATCGCATTGAGTTGTTATCATTTTGTTTTCAACCGTGTTTGACCTCTCACATGAAGCATGGGAACCCTGTGCAGTACCTCTCCTCCCATCTCCCCAAAATGGTAACCCCTCAGGGCTCAATTTTGAAGCTACACATGGTTTTTGTTGCAACCTTATATTTTGGGTTATGGTCGGGTAAGACAGTTGCGTTATTTTCTTATAAGTTACAATATTTAAAGGGTCAATCTGTGATTGCGTCATACATTTGTTTGACTTTTAAATGATTTACGCACACCCATTGATTCTTGTAGAATATAACTTGTATAATAAATGTCTCATGAGCTTAGTCCAATTGATATACCCCATCAGAACCCAAAATATATGCTTGTTCTACTCAATTGTTGATAAACAATGTACTTTCAAACAAACACTGTTTGGCCTCTGAATATGGTTAAATTGTCATTTTGTATCCATAGCTCTATTGACGAATTTGAAAGTGGTTACATTTCTTCACCCCCCATTCTTCTTCACCCCGCATTCTTCTTCACCCCCCATGCCGGCTTTATTGTTGCTTTTGTTGTCATTGCACCGCCTCTGTTTTGGTAAAAAGCTGAGGGATGGGCCTGGAGAAAAGTAACCACTCTCAGATGAATGGACAGAGCTATGGATGCAAGGACTGAACACCCAGGATATCAAAATGACTGTTGTAACCATGTTATGAGGCTATACAGTGTTTTGTTTACATTTATAATGTTTACAAACGTTGGAGAAAAACAAGCGTACATTTTGGGTTCTCATGGAGTATGATAGTTGAACTAAGCCTATGAGGCATTTATAAGTTATATTCTTCAAGAATTAATGGATATATATAATTTATCATTTAAAAAAAATGGATGTAGCAACTACAAGTCAAGTCTATCAAAAGGGTGCAAGTTTTAGCATGTGTTCATCAACCCAATGGAATTTTTTTTCCATCAGCATGAATTAGATTGAGCAAAAAAAGCCCCACTATTATTCCATACGATGGGATCTGCGCTATGCAGCTGTTGCAAGAGCACATTTTTCAGTGGCTGTCTACTGATTTCAAAAATAAAGATTGATAGGCAGCTTAAACTTATTGAATTCAACCATTATTGGGTTCAAAAATAGCTAAATGAGAGAGCAGCAGTGTGATTCACATCAATGCGCTATGTAGATATCAATTATAATTGATATCCGTATCACCGTAGACTACACCACTGCTGTCATCCTTACCTCCAAGTGTTTATTCAAGTTGGATAATCTTTGGATGCCGACAGCAGTCGCACCATTGGAAGACATACGTGTACCTTGGACTGTAGCCCACAAAAGCATATTCCTGTGCTTTTCCCGGAATCGATCAAACACATAGTGGCCTCTGACTTGTGAATAGACTTGCTCAGGTGGAACAAACTTAAACTTGCACCTTTTTTCAATGCTGATTTGAATGTTATTGACAAAACAGAATTGTCAAATATTTTTTCCGCAAACATCCTTTCTGAATATAAAAGTAATACTCCAAGTAATCATCTAGTTTTTCAAAAGTATCTGTTTATGATATTTTTGTTGGTAACGTAACAGATTAGTTATCGTTTTTTGTAATCCCAGCCTTACATGTAACGGATTACATGTCATCCATTACTCACCTACCATGGTAGTTTAGCAACAAAACTGATGTGTGTGCTATGGGGCAAAACAGAACGGGGTTGGCTTAAACTGCTGACAACATGCTGACAACATGTAAACTATATTTAGTCTCCAGATGTTTATTGAAAATATAAATACATTTGCACACTGAGCACTTGTCTTTCATACAGACTGTTACAGTTGTTAGTTAGCTAGCGAATTTGAGCCATATTAGCATAGACATGACATCCGTCAAAACACCTCAAAATAAGTAATGCTTCAAGAGGGACACCATTGTTCCTGTTCCCAAGAAAGCTAAGGTAACTGAGCTAAATTACTACCGCCCCGTAGCACTCACTTCCGTCATCATGAAGTGCTTTGAGAGACTAGTCAAGGACCATATCACTTCCAACCCTACCTGACACCCTAGACCCACTCCAATTTGCTTACCACCCCAATAGGTCCACAGACGACGCAATCGCAATCACACTGCCCTAACCCATCTGGACAAGATGAATACCTATGTGAGAATGCTGTTCATCGTCGACAGCTCAGCATTTAACACCATAGTACCCTCCAAACTCGTCATAAAGGTCTTGACCCTGCCCTGTTCAACTGGGTCCTGGACTTCCTGACGGGCTGCCCCCAGGTGGTGAGGGTAGGTAACAACATCCGCACCCCGCTGATCCTCAACACTGGGGCCCCAAAAAGGTGCGTTCTCAGCCCCCTCCTGTTCTCCCTGTTCACCCACGACTGCGTGGCCATGCACGCCTCCAACTCAATCATCAAGATTGCAGACGACACTACAGTGGTAGGCTTGATTACCAACAACGACGAGATGGCCTACAGGGAAGAGGTGAGGGCCCTCGGAGTGTGGTGTCAGGAAAATAACCTCACAACAAACACGGGATATGATCGGGGACTTCAGGAAACAGCAGAGGGAGCATCCCCCTATCCACATCGACGGGACAGTAGTGGAGAGGGTAGTAAGTTTTAAGTTCCTCCGCGTACACATCACGGACAAACTGAAATGGTACAACCACACAGACGGCGTGGTGAAGAAGGCGCAACAGCCCCTCTTCAACCTCAGGAGGCTGAAGAGATTTGGCTTGTCACCATAAACACTTTTACAGATGCACAATCGAGACCATCCTGTCAGGCTGTATCACCGCCTGGTACGGCAACTGCTCTGCCCATAACCGTAAGGCTCTCCAGAGGGTAGTGAGGTCTGCACAATGCATCACCGGGAGCAAACTACCTACCCTAGGACACCTACACCACCCGATGTCACAGGAAGGCCAAAAAGATCATCAAGGACAACAACCACCCGAGCCACTGTCTGTTCACCCTGCTATCATCCAGAAGGTGAGGTCAGTACAGGGGAATCAAAGCAGGGACCGAGAGACTAAAAAACAGCTTCTATTTCAAGGCCATCAGACTGTTAAACAGCCATCACTAACATTTAGTGGCTGCTGCCAATATACTGACTCAACTCCAGCCACTTTAATTCTAAGTATTGTGGAGTAACTACAATGTTGTTGATCCATCCTCAGTTTTCTTTCACAGCCATTAAAATCTGTAACTGTTGGTGAAATCCCTGAGCGGTTTCCTTCCTCTCCGACAAGGTTAGGAAGAATGTTTCTATCTTTGTAGTGACAGGGTGTATTGATACAACATCCAAAGTTTAATTCACAACTTCACCATGCTCAAAGCGATATTCAATGTCTGCTTTTTATTTATTTTTACCCCATCTACCAATTAGGTGCCCTTCTTTGCGAGGCATTGGAAAACCTCCAATTCACTACTCGATTAATTTTAAGGGACGTTACAGATGTGTGGGGTACAGAATTGAGGTAATCCATGCAACGTATTACGTGACCTGTGAAGCACATTTTTACTCCTGGATTTATTTAGGCTTGCCATAACAAAGGGGTTGAATACTTCTGTTTTATTAATTTGTAAACATTTAGAAAACATAATTCCACTTAGACATTATGAGGTATTGTGTGTAGGCCAGTGACAAAAAAAATCTACATTTAATCAATTCTAAATTCAGGCTGTAAGACAACAAAATGTTGACAAAGTCAAGGGGTGTGAATACTTTCTAAAGGCACTAGATTGCAGTTCCCATTCAAGCCAAGACTGTCAGCCATTGCTTGTGTACCCATGAGTTTAACAGTAAAATGTCCAGGGTTAGAGGTTCCAAAACCCTTCTATGGATTATATGCCTAATGTCACAAGCTGTTCCACAAGTGGCAATAGGAGTGGGAAAAATGTGCTCGTGCATTCATAAGCACACCAAAAATGGCATTAACGATAAAAGACAAAGACGGCACTTCTAAAATCCTATTTCACCCCATAGCCTGCTGATTGATGAGCTACAGGAGGGTGAATTTCCAGGAGATCTAAGCCTCCACCTAGTACCCCCACCCTTTTCTCTTGTAACTCTACTATACTTTCTACTCTACTATACTCTAGTCTACTTTCTCAGCCTCTAGTAAAGCCATCTTTGGTGATTGGACTTGAGAGGGATGTTAGGTTTTGACTGGCAGAAGCAACTTTTCGTAGCAGAGGTTAATTGAACTTAAGCAGCAGGTTATGAGAATTAGGTAAAGGTTAGGAAAAGGTTTAGGGTTGGCAAAAATGCTACAATGGTGCCCGACACAACTCGAGCATATCTAGCTACAACCAGGCCGGCCCTGAAAACGGTGTTGGTTTCCACTAATGCGATGCTACGCACCTAGTTAGCAAATAACGTTACAATGTCAACTAAAGGAACAGACACAATTTCAATAAAGGCTATCTGGCTTGAATTCAATTTTGAATATGGCTTAGATATGGCAAAGAACAAAAATAATGGCATATTGTAAAAGTAAGTTTTTCAGCTCTCCTCTACTGTCTTTCTCTCCAACTCTTTATCTCTCTCTACCTCATACTTCCTCTCTCTGCACAACACCTTTCTCCCTATCTCTCTCTCTCCTTTTCTCTCTCTCTGTCTCTTTCTCGCCAACCTTGACGTTCCTCCCTTGAGTGCCGCACTTAATCCACTCATTCATCTGAGCCTGCCCTCTCCCGCCGTCATAACACCATTATTCCCAAGAAACACACACTTAGATCATTTCTGCTTAAATCACACCAATCAATTAAGCAGGCGAGGGAGGTAAGGAAAGCAGAGGAGAGTGAAAAGATCAACAGAGAAAGGCTCTGATGAGGTGCAGAGTCCACACACACATAAGCATACACACACTCAGGCACGCACATAGGCACAGTCACACACACGCTAAGACACATAGGCACAGTCACACATAAACACCTCCATAGGAACTAACTATGTCCAGGCATGTAATCATCACTTAGGACATCACTTTTAGCTGCGGGACAGCTAAAATATGGACTGGCATGTAAATGTGCAGTGGTGTAAAAAGTACTAAATTGTCATTCTCGAGTAAAAGTAAAGATACATTAATAGAAAAGGACTCAAGTAAAAGTGAAAGTCACCCAGTAAAATACTACTTGTCTAAAAGTATTTTGTTTTAAATATATTTAAGCATCAAAAGTAAATGGAATGGCTTTAATATACTTAAGTAACAAAAGTAAAAGTATAAACCATTTAAAATTCCTTATATTAAGCAAACCAGACGGCACAATTTTCTTGTTTTTTCTTGTTGATAGATAGCAGGGGGCACACTCCAACATTCAGACATAATTTACAAACAAAGCATTTGTGTTTAGTGAGTCCGCCAGTACAGAGACAGTAGGGATCACCAGGGATTTCTTCTTGATAAGTGTGTGAATTGGACCATTTTCCTGTCGGAATGCAACGAGTACTTTCGTGTGTCATTGAAAATGTATGGAGTAAAAAGTACATTATTTTCTTTAGGAATGTAGTAAAGTAATGTTGGCAAAAATATAAATAGTAAAGTACACCAAAAAAATACTTTTAAGTATTTTTACTTAAGTACTTTACCCAACTGTAAACGTGTCTCGTCTTTTTGCGACATTATGGATAGGGGACCTCGCAAGATTAAGTGACCCAGAAACACGGGGGCTCATATACAGTCTGAGTTATTTGTGAGTTTTTCCTCCTCACAATTCTCCCTTTTCCCCATACAGTGCTTCACTCCACAGGGTTCCCTGCTGTTGCCTGAGGGGGGACATAAAAATGCAGCCCTCCCTCCGTCAGACCTGGGTTCAAACGCTATTTAAAACCACTTTTAAAATCACTGTATCGGTTCTCGATCGAGCTTGTTTGGCTTACTGGACCAATAGAATAATCCCAACATTTGCAAACTACATCCATCTGGCACTCTAGGCAGGCTACATCAAACTCTCAAAGTAGTTTAACAATTTCTAATTGTATTTGAACCCATGTGTGCTTTTCTCGCCTTGTGTAAACAGTGTTATGTAATTGTACCACTGTGGGATGATAAATGGGCCAAACGAGCAATGAGAATCTCCCGATAAGGAGCGCCACGCGGACGTCAGTGGAGGAGAGGAGCCGACGCAGAGGCCAATGGCCTGTTGCTCCTAAATCACCATGCCTGAGGGAGGGAGAGAGAGAGGAAGAGAGAGAAAGATAGGGGGGTAGAGGTAAGGGGGAAATAGAGATGAGGTAGGGCTAGAGGCGAGGGGGTAAGGGACAGAGCGAGAGGGCGAGATAGAGAGATATAGAGGTATCAGGGTAGGGAGAGAAGGGGGAAAGAAAGGGAGGTGGGGTGGGAGAGAGATGGGTTGGGATAGGTGTGGGTAGAGAGGGGGAGGTAGAGAGAGAGAGAGAGAGAGAGGGAGGGAGAAGTTTGAGAGTGTGAGAGATGGATTTAGGTAGAGAGAGAAAGAGTTAAGGAGAGAGAGTGGGAAAGGGGGGGATTGAAATCACTCTGCGCGTAGACAAAGAGTGACGAAAGAGATGCTCTGTCTATTTCTACAGATTTATTTATAAAAATAAAGATGGTTGTAAAGATGTACAGTATACAGATTTTTGGTCTTAAGACAGAACTGCCACCCATCTGCTCCTCTTAGCAACTGTATCATCAATCTCAGCGGGGAGAGCACTTTTCTGAGAAGTTTTTTTGTGGCTGTGTTTGCATTATTTCATCACATTTTTCTTCAGTGTTGTAATTCAAGCATCTTTCACCAAACAATACATCTGAACGAAAATGATGCCAATTCATCAGACATTATTTGACAGTTCAACTTCTATTTAGCTCAGGGTTCTACCATAAAGAATGTGTGGAATTCAAATTCCAGAAATAAAGTAAGTTGAATTGTAAATTCTGGCTGTTTTCACCTGACTTTGCACATAGTCCTCTGACTATGCAGTTCCTTTGTCTTGGTTTCCGAAGAAAGGGCTCTTCGTCTACCACTTCATGCTACAGAATCCGCAGAAGTCATTGTTGAGAGTGAACTTCGAATCTGAAAAGAAGCGGAGGGCCCTCGTGCCACCCGACACCCCACCCAGGAATGCAAGGTGCAAGGGCAGCAATTTCCTTCGGCAGGCTGTCTTAACACGCCACACTCAGAGGCCATCATTATGGCTAGTGCATGCTACCCTGCCGGGGACAGAGGGTTCATACTGTGTGTATGTGCGTGTGTGCGTGTGTGCGTGTGTGCGTGCGTGTGTGTGTGTGAAGAGAGAAAGAGAGAGGGGAGAAAAAAGCAAGAGAATACAAAAAGGGCAATAGATTAAAATATTTGGAAGAAAAAGTGTGTGTGGACAAGTGTGTATGTGTCTGTGTACACAAGTGCGCTTGTGTGCATGCATTCTTGTGCGCCCATGCACTTGTGTGTATGTGTGTCAAGCACATTTTGTGTATGTAAATGCGTCCATTAGTGTGTGTACTGTATATGCATGTGTGCATGCATTTGCTTAATTAAATGTGTGCAAGTAAACAAGCGTGTCAATCAGGCCAATGAAAGTGTGTTCATAATTTACAATATTACTGTGTTGTTTCTCCAGCTGGCTATCACTAGGCTGTATGGGGGCGGCGGAGAAGGGGTCCCCTTTCAAAGACAACACCAAAACACAATTAACCCCCGTGACACCTGAGAACCACTTCCTGCCGCTCAGTTACCTTCGCCTCGCCAGCAGCTTATGAGGGGGTCCATTGTAAAACTCTGTGTTTGCTTTGGCTCCCCACTCACCTTTTTGCCATTATTTTTCCCCACCTCCTCTCCAACCCCTTCAACCTCAAACATTTAGACATTTCACAGACGAGTTCAACGTGCTCCCGTACCCAACATTATCTTTGTCGCTTATAGACCTCTTCCTCCCTCCTCACGCCTCCCACACACACTTGGGGTAAAACGCACAATGTTATTTTTTATCAAATTTGATGGCCATTTCTTGCACGAATCCCCCTGCACGCATTCCTTTTAGAGTGCTGAAAAATAAACGGCAGTGGGCTCTTCATTTAAACTCCCACTGATGGAACTCGGGTCGAGAGAAAACAAGCAGTGGCCCCTTGAAAAACGACGCGTGGCAAAACGCAGTGCTCGCCTCTGTTTGTTGCCACAGATGTGGGGGCTTTCAGTTGCCCTTCTCTCTTTAATATACACTACCATTCAAAAGTTTGGACACACCTACTCATTCCAGGGTTTTTCTTTATTTGTACTATTTTCTACATTGTAGAATAATAGTGAAGACCTCAAACTATGAAATAACACATATGGAATCATGTAGTAACCAAAAAAGTGTTAAACAAATCAAAAGATATTTTATATTTGAGATTCTTTAAAGTAGCCACCCTTTGACAGCTTTGCACCCTCTTGGCATTCTCTCAACCAGCTTCATGAGGTAGTCACCTGGAATGCATTTCAATTAACAGGTGTGCCTTGTTAAAAGTTAATTTGTGGAATTTCTTTCCTTCTTAATGTGTTTGAGCCAGTCACTTGTGCTGTGACAAGGTAGGGGTGGTATACAGAAGATAGCCCTATTTGGTAAAATACCAAGTCCATATTATGGCAAGAACGGCTCAAATAAGCAAAGAGAAATGACAGTCCATCATTACTTTAAGACATGGTCAGTCAATCCGGAACATTTCAAGAACTTCGAATGTTTCTTCAAGTACAGTCGCAAAAACCATCAAGCGCTATGATAAAACTGGCTCTCATGAGGACCACCACAGGAAAGGAAGACCAAGAGTTACCTCTGCTGCAGAGGATAAAGTCATTAGATTACCAGCCTCAGAAATTGCAGCCCAAATCAATGCTCAAGTAACAGACATCTCAACATCAACTGTTCAGAGGAGACTGCGTGAATCAGGCCTTCATGTTCGAATTGCTGCAGAGAAACCACTACTAAAAGACACCAATAAGACACTTGCGTAGGCCAAGAAACATGAGCAACGGACATTAGACCCGTCAAAATCTATCCTTTGGACTGATGAGTCCAAATTTGAGATTTTTGGTTCCAACCACCGTGTCTTTGTGAGACGCAGAGTAGGTGAACGGATTATCTCTGTATGTGTAGTTCCCACTGTGAAGCATGGAGGAAGTGTGATGGTGTGGGGATGCTTTGCTGGTGACACTGTCAGTGATTTATTCAGAATTCAAGGCACACTTAACCAGCATGGCTACCACAGCATTCTGCAGCAAAACGCCATCCAATCTGGTTTGCGCTTAGTGGGACTATCATTTGTTTTTCAACAGGACAATGACCCAACACACCTCCCAGCTGTGTAAAGGCTATTTGACCAATAAGGAGAGTGATGTAGTGCTGCATCAGAAGACCTGGCTTTCACAATCATCCAACCTCAACCCACTTGAGATGGTTTGGGATGAGTTGAACCACAGAGTGAAGGAAAACCAGCCAACAAGTGCTCAGCGTATGTGGGAAATCCTTCAAGACTGTTGGAAAAGCATTCCAGGTGAAGCAGGTTGAGAGAATGCCAAGAGCGTGCAAAGCTGTCATCAAGGCAAAGGGTGGCTACTTTGAAGAATCTAAAATCTATAATATATTTAGATTTGTTTAACAATTTTTTGGTTACTACATAATTCCATATGTGCTATTTCAAAGTTTATGTCTTCACTATTATTCCACAATGTAGAAAATAGTAAAAATAAAGAAAAACCCTTGAATGAGTAGGTGTGTCCAAACTTTTGACTGGTTCTGTATAAGGATAAAAATAAATAAAGAATGAATGTGTGAAAGAAAGACCTACTGTATTCAACCCGGGGGGGTGTTCAGTGAATGACAGGATTTCACTGGAATGTTCTCCATATGTGTGCATTTCACATTTTCATTTAACCTTTATTTAACTAGGCAAGTCAGTTAAGAACAAATTCTTATTTACAATGACGGCCTACCCATAGACAGGTTATTGCAGTTGTTTTGCAGTAACTCTTAATATACACGGCTGTAGAAAATGGGAAGGTTTTCATTATATTACAGATACAGTCCTAAAACATATTGCTCTGGTGTGAAGTTACCCCTATGTACAGATCTAGGATCAGTTCCCCCTCCCCCATATCCTAAACTTAGATATTAGTGGGGAAAATACTAAACTGACCCGTAGTCATTGTCTACGGGCGAATTCACTCTACTCTGTCCATTTCTCTTCCACATCACTCCAGTAGCTACAGTCACCTGTATTCCCTACGGTGGCTGCTCTGGTTGTACTGTAGTTGTAGTAGGGTCAATAATGAAGGGTTATACAGTACATTGCCTTGTTCAGAAACCATAATTACATACATACAAGTGTCTTCTGGAAGTAGCTTAGGACATAACGGAGTTACCAGTGGCATCCCTGTACAGTGTGTGTGTGTGTGTGTGTGTGTGTGTGTGTGTGTCCCTTCTTCTCCTCCCTGGTTACTCCACATTACTGACTATGCCTGCACGTGTTAGCCCATGTGGGTAGGTGTTAGTGTGCATGACCCCTTCACTCTCTGGAACCAAACATGGCCTACTCTGAAGGTCGGTAATGAGTTTGCTGGCCTGGCTGAATGTAAACAGAGCTGAACTCCTCCAACCCCCAAACGCTTACTCATATAATATCTCTGTTTTCTACTACATATAGCTTGGAGAGACCCCTGGCTTACCCTCTCTGCCCCAGCATGTGGAAGGAAAAATAGACCCATTAGCATGTATGGACCTATTTCAATAAATAAGTCTTATTAGCATAAGTTAGCATTTATTATCATTTATTTATTTATTATCACTACATCTCTGTCCAGTAGTCCACAGACGATAAAGTGCCTAAAAAAAATAACATGCAGCAAACTCCGGGAGTGTCAGCACAGGACAGTTACTCGATAGAGCAAGACAACTAGTAGTGTTGTGACATGACTATCATTAATGTTATGACTGCTATTTATCGAATAATTACCTACTACGTTTAATTATTACAAAATTTTAATTAATCATGTAACAATTACCACATTCAAAATTTGGGGCGCCACGGGAAAAGTTGTTTACTGAGTTACTATCTCCCGACATAAACTCTAAAGATGATCTATATATCTCTTACACAATAACATCAATAACAATCAATCATCTTTCTCATTCTGAACATCATATATTCCTTGGATATCTGCATGAACCCTAACCTAAGTGATGAATCAGCGATACACAAATTGGCTTAATTATTTATTTACTAACTAACTAAGTCATCACACAGAATACATAAACACACACACAGCATAGGCTAATAAATACATACACAATACAATGAAACAAGTCCCTAGTGGACTAACAAAAGCATGACCGTTTGGTTAAACAATGGAAAGGGGAGGGGTATGTTAGGAGAGGTATAGACAAAGAGTCAACTTCTCGTACATACATCTGGGAACTACGCTCACCGTAGTCAGAATATTTAGCATCCTAATAACCGCTCATTTGGATTAGAAATGCAACATATATTTACGTGTAAATGTCTTTCTCTATCGTCTCTCTGCTGAAACCACTCGATCCGTCTATGGGGAGTAGTTTGATGTAAGCCTCTGGTTGTCCACCAGAGGTCACAATGTCCTTCTCAGTTGTAGCATTCTTTGTCTTGGAGTGTTCTTAGAATGGATTATTTTAGTATAAACCACGGTTGTGAGAGGGATCTGTTCTTCTCTGTTTGGTATAGGCTTTACCTTCTTCACTCACCAAGAGTTTTAGAGGGTCTTACCATTTTCTGGCGTTGTAGTTTTAACCATTTCAAGGTGTGGACCATGTCCCCACGCTCTCTGGTCTCAATGGTTGACCATTCGGGGTACAGCTAGGACCACTTTCTGTTCCGTCAGCAACCCGGCATGTTTTGGTCTAATGTAAATTTTGTTAGCAAGTCCTTTTAAATCCCCACCAACCATTTCCCACATTATTTTTGATTGAAATATTGTTTCATTATCCACATTTGGATAATGTTTTGGCGACAAAGTCTCTCTGTGTACAAAATTATTTTCAGCCTTCCATTTCTGCAGAGCCAAAGGGAGAGTTTCTGCAAAGTATTTAAGTCATAAAACTGGCCAAACTCCCCCCTCTCCTCTCCTGTGGGATAGAGGGGGAGGGGGGTCTGACTGTCCTTAAACATTTTCCTAGCTGATGGGTCTTTTTGATCCTCACCAAGGAGAGAGAGACTAGCTTGCCTCTGCTACATACACTAGGCACATGTCTGAAATGTGGGCCACTACAACACTGGTCAAAGCACATATCTGTCTAAGTCACCATTGGGTGACATGCCTACTTCAAAACTGATGGCGATCTGAACATCAACAGAAGCTCAGTTCACTCCACATCAAACAGTCTTCTTGGGCTGTTGGGGCTTACCCCTTTGTTTTCTGGGGCCACTTCAGTAAATCACTGATGGTCAAGGTCAAGAGTGTCCATCTTCTCATCCCTTCAGACAGTGTCTGCTAACAGAGTAGGTCAGAGGTAAAATACCAGAGGTAATATCAATGCTGCCATAAGTCATCTGTCCCACCATGTTCTCCTTGAACACTAAAGCAAGATACCCGACAGACATAAGAGCAACAACTGTTCCAATCAGAGCGCTCCCAAAACAACAACAACAGATGAACCTTGACAGGCAGGAGGGCCTTTCATCTGGCTTGCCCACCGCCTCCTAAAAAAGCTGAAAAGCATGCTGACAGTGAAGAGATGCCCTGTGCGGAGCTCTGTAATCAGGTCCTCTACTCTCAGTGGACAGCTGCACAACCAGGTGAGTCACAGTGCTTTCATATAATGACTAACCTGGCAGGCTGCTGTCATCGTGGTGAAAGAGGCTTAGGGCCTACTTAAATGTCTTACTCACGGCAACGGAGAAAGAGAGCCCAAAGTCCTTGGGAGCAGGCTGCATTGGTGGCACTGTGTTATCCTCAAAGCAGGCGAAGAAGATGTTTAGCTTGTTTGGGAGCAAGATGTCAGTGTCCGAGACATGGCTGGTCTGTACTTCCAAAAAAGGCGGGCTCTTCACTTGTTACCTAATATGTGCAGGGATCGTATTAGGCAACAGTATTGGGAATGGGGAATGACTTTCCATACGATCCCTGCCCATATTAGGTAACAAGTGAAGAGCCCGCCGTTTTTGGAAGTACAGACCAGCCATGTCTCGGACACTGACGTCTTGCTCCCAAACAAGCTAAACATCTTCTTCGCCTGCTTTGAGGATAACACAGTGCCACCAATGCAGCCTGCTCCCAAGGGCTTTGGGCTCTCTTTCTCCGTTGCCGTGAGTAAGACATTTACGTGTGTTAACCCTCGCAAGGCTGCCAGCCCAGACGGCATCCCAAGCCGCGTCCTCAGAGTATGCGCAGAAAGGCTGACTGGAGTGTTTACGGACATATTCAAACTCTACCTATCACAGTATGCTGTCCCCACTTACTTCAAAATGTCCATCATTGTTCCTGTACCCAAGAAGCAAAGGTAACCGTAGCACTCACTTCTGTCATCATGAAGTGCTTTGAGAGGCTAGTTAAGGATCATATCACCTCTACCTTACCTTACACCCTTGACCCACTTCAATTTGCTTACCACAATCGCCATTGCACTGCACGCTTCAACACCATAGCACCTCCAAGCTCATCATTACGCTTGGGGCCCTGGGTCTGAACCCCGCCCTGTGCAACTGGAACCTGGACTTCCTGACGGGCCGACCCCCGGTGCTGAAGGTAGAAAACAACACCTCCACTTTACTGATCCTCAACACAAGGGCCCCGCAATGGTGTATGCTCAGCACCCTCCTGTACTCCCTGTTCAAGTTTGCAGACGACATAACAGTAGTATGGCTGATTACCAACAATGATGAGACAACCTACAGGGAAGTGGTGAGGGCCCTGGAGGAGTGGTGACAGGAAGATAACTTCCCACTCAACGTCAACAAATTGAAGGAGTTGACTGTGGACTTCAGGAAACAGCAGAGGGAGCACGCCCCTATCCACATCGATGGGACTGCAGGTGAGAAGGTGGAAAGCTTCAAGTTCCTCAGCATACACATCACTGACAATCTGAAATGGTCAACCTACACAGACAGTGTGGTGAAGGCGCAACAGCACCTCTTCAACCTCAGGAGGCTGAAGAAATTCACAAACTTTTACAAATGCACTATTGAGAGCATCCTGTCGGGTTGTATCACCGACTGGTATGGCATCTGCACCGCCTGCATCCGCAGGGCTCTCCAGAAGGTGGACTGCCCAACACATCACCGGGGGCACACTGCCTGCCCTCCAGGACACCTACAGCACCCGATGTCACAGGAAGGCCAACAAGATAATCAAGGACATCAACCACCCGAACCACAGCCTGTTCACCCCACTATCATCCAGAAGGCGAAGTCAATACAGGTGCATGAAAGCTGGGACCGAGAGACTGAAAAAGAGCATCTCAAGGCCAACAGACTGTTAAATAGCCATCACTAGCCGGCTACCCCCCTGTTACTCGACCCTGCACCTTAGAGGCTCCCGCCCTATATACGCTACGGTTCAAAAGTTTGGGGTCACTTAGAAATGTCCTTTTTTTTAAGAAAAGCTTTTTTTCCCATTAAAATAACATAATATGTATCAGTAATACAGTGTATACATTGTAATGTTGTAAATGACTATTGTAGCTGGAAATGGCAGATTTTGTATGGAATATCTACATAGGCGTACAGGGAAAGACTTGGGTGGAATCTTGATAGGATCAGTAAAGGGAAGTCGATTTTTCAGCGCTGCAGCGAATGTGCTGTGTAGAGATCCAGGTACAATGGAGTGACATTGAATAACACACATTTGTAAAAGTCGACGTGCTGCAAAAACACACACATTACTTTGACGATCCGCATATCCGCATCCCTGTAATACATGGGCACATTCTGACCCCAACTTACAGAACACAAACAAACACCCATATGTGTGTCAAAAACATTTATCTGCCACTGAGCTAGCTTATAGGCTGCACAAAGTGTGAGGAATTCTGTTTGTGTGAGAGAAAAGACTAATGTGCTAGAAATATTTTCGAAAAGCTCTTCTTTACATGCTGTCAAAGCTGAACTTTATCGTATTCATCTCAAATAAACAAGACATTCCTCAAACGAATTGGGAAACATACCAAGCTAAACGAAGGCAAGGCCAATTAGATCCCTCTTTGGACCGATAGCTTTCTTTGCAGTACATGGGGGTCTCACTGCTGTGACTGTTACATCTAACCTTACATTTTACCACCCCACTCCCCACTCTTTTTCTCTTTCTGTGTCTGTTTCTCTCTGTTTCTTTCTTTCTTTCTATCGCTCTCTCTGTCTCTCCCACTCTCTATCGCTACCTGAATGAAACTGAAATTGGACTGAATGTTCTGTGAAAAATGTGATTAGACTCCACACCAGGACCCAAATCCCAAGCTGGCCTTTTTTGACATTGACATTGTCCACGTCTCCTCACTCTCTCTCTCGCTCTTTCTCTCTCTGCCTCTGCCTCTCTCTCTATATATATATCTCCGTCTCTCTCTCTCTCTCTCTCTCTCTCTGGAGATGTGTGGATAGAGCAGGCCTCTCTCTTACTCTCCCCTTCCCCTCTCACTATCATTTTCTTCCTCCCTCTCTCTCTCCCTCCCACCAATCACTTTTGACCTGTTCTGCCTTAATGTCAATCATCTAATTCAAAGAGTCTCAGAACAATCATACATAAGGTATAGCTGACAAAAACATCACTGAGTGTACAAAACATTAGGAATGCCTTCCTAATATTGAGTTGCACCCCCTTTTCCCCTCAGAACAGCCTCAATTCATCGGAGCATGGACGCTACAAGATTTCCAAAGCGTTCCACAGGTATGCTGTCCTATGTTGACTCCAATGCTTCCCACAGTTGTGTAAAGTTGGCTGGTGCTGGTCCATTCTTGTCACACATAGGAAACTGTTGAGCTTGAAAAACCCAGCAGCGTTGCAGTTCATGACACACTCAAAACGGTGCGCCTGACACCTACTACCATACCCCATTCAAAGGATATATTTTGGTCTTGCCCATTCACCTTCTGAATGGAACACATACTGTACACAATCCATGTCTCAATTGTCTCAAGACATAAACATCCTTCTGTAGCCTGCCTCCTCTCCTTCATCTACACTGATTACAGTGGATTTAATAGGTGACATCAATAGGGGATCAAATCAAATCAAATCAAATGTATTTGTCACACATGGTTAGCAGATGTTAATGCAAGTGTAGCGAAATGCTTGTGCTTCTAGTTCCGACAATGGAGTAATAACCAACGAGTAATCTAACTAACAATTCCAAAACTACTACCTTATACACACAAGTGGATAAAGAATATGTACATAAAGATATATGAATGAGTGATTGTACAGAGCGGCATAGGTAAGATGCAGTAGATGGTATCGAGTACAGTATATACATATGAGATGAGTATGTAAACAAAGTGGCATAGTTTAAAGTGGCTAGTGATACATGTATTACATAAAGATGCAGTAGATGATATAGAGTACAGTATACATGTATACTTATGAGATAAATAATGTAGGGTATGTAAACATTATATTAAGTAGCATTGTTTAAAGTGGCTAGTAATATATTTTACATCAATTCCCATCAATTCCCATTATTAAAGTGGCTGGAGTTGAGTCAGTGTGTTGGCAGCAGCCACTCAATGTTAGTGGTGGCTGTTTAACAGTCTGATGGCCTTGAGATAGAAGCTGTTTTTCAGTCTCTCGGTCCCAACTTTGATGCACCTGTACTGACCTCGCCTTCTGGATGATAGCGGGGTGAACAGGCTGTGGCTCGGGTGGTTGTTGTCCTTGATGATCTTTATGGCCTTCCTGTGACATCGGGTGGTGTAGGTGTCCTGGAGGGCAGGTAGTTTGATGCTTTGTGCAGACCTCACTACCCTCTGGAGAGGCTTACGGTTGTGGGCGGAGCAGTTGCCGTACCTGGCGGTGATACAGCCCGACAGGATGCTCTCGATTGTGCATCTGTAGAAGTTTGTGAGTGCTTTTGGTGACAAGCCAAATTTCTTCAGCCTCCTGAGGTTGAAGAGGCGCTGCTGCGCCTTCTTCACAATGCTGTCTGTGTGGGTGGACCAATTCAGTTTGTCCGTGATGTGTACGAGCTTGATGACGAGTTTGAAGGGTACTATGGTGTTAAATGCTGAGCTGTAGTCGATGAACAGCATTCTCACATAGGTATTCCTCTTGTCCAGATGGGTTAGGGCAGTGTGCAGTGTGGCTGAGATTGCATCGTCTGTGGACCTATTTGGGTGGTAAGTAAATTGGAGTGGGTCTAGGGTGTCAGGTAGGGTGGAGGTGATATGGTCCTTCATGATGATGGAAGTGAGTGCTACGGGGCGGTAGTCGTTTAGCTCAGTTACCTTAGCTTTCTTGGGAATAGGAACAATGGTGGCCCTCTTGAAGCATGTGGGAACAGCAGACTGGGAAAATGATTGATTGAATATGTCCGTAAACACATCAGCCAGCTGGTCTGCGCATGCTCTGAGGGCACGGCTGGGGATGCCGTCTGGGCATGCAGCCTTGCGAGAGTTAACACGTTTAAATGTTTTACTCACCTCGGCTGCAGTGAAGGAGAGTCCGCATGTTTTGGTTGCGGGTCGTGTCAGTGGCACTGTATTGTCCTCAAAGTGGGCAAAAAAGTTATTTAGTCTGCCTGGGAGCAAGACATCCTGGTCCGTGACTGGGCTGGTTTTCTTTTTGTAATCCTTGATTGACTGTAGACCCTGCCACATACCTCTTGTGTCTGAGCCGTTGAATTGCGATTCTACTTTGTCTCTATACTGACGCTTAGCTTGTTTGATTGCCATGCGGAGGGAATAGCTACACTGTTTGTATTCGGTCATGTTTCCGGTCACCTTGCCCTGATTAAAAGCAGTGGTTCGCGCTTTCAGTTTCACACGAATGCTGCCATCAATCCACGGTTTCTGGTTTGGGAATGTTTTAATCATTGCTATGGGAACGACATCTTCAACGCACGTTCTAATGAACTCGCTCACCGAATCAGTGTATTCGTCAATGTTGTTGTTTGACGCAATACGAAACATATCCCAGTCCACGTGATGGACGCAGTCTTGGAGCGTGGAATCAGATTGGTCGGACCAGCGTTGAACAGACCTCAGCGCGGGAGCTTCTTGTTTTAGCTTCTGTCTGTAGGCAGGGAGCAACAAAATGGAGTCATGGTCAGCTTTTCCGAAAAGAGGGCGGGGGAGGGCCTTATATGCGTCGCGGAAGTTAGAATAGCAATGATCCAAGGTTTTACCAGCCCTGGTTGCGCAATCAATATGCTGATACAATTTAGGGAGTCTTGTTTTCAGATTAGCCTTGTTAAAATCCCAGCTACAATGAATGCAGCCTCAGGATATGTGGATTCCAGTTTGCAAAGAGTCAAATAAAGTTTGTTCAGAGCCATCTGCTTGGGGGGGAATATATACGGCTGTGATTATAATCGAAGAGAATTCCCTTGGTAGACAATCCGGTCAACATTTCATTGTGAGGAATTCTAAATCAGGTGAACAGAAGGACTTGAGTTCCTGTATGTTGTTGTGACCACACCACATCTCGTTAACCATAAAGCATACGCCCCCGCCTCTCTTCTTACCAGAAAGATATTTGTTTCTGTCGGCGCGATCATAGCTTTCACCTGGATTCACCTGGTCAGTCTATGTCATGGAAAGAGCAAGTGTCCTTAATGTTTTGTATTCTCATTATATATGTAAACCATGGGCCAAAAAGACATCTATGTAAACTCAATGTATCTGGGGTCAGGCTTTGAAAATAAGCAAGATGCGTAAGCTACACAAGGTCTGGGTAGGTCCTGGGTGACTATTGGACAGACAGCTACGCATCCAACAGCTGCTGGGCTTTTCACCGACTGGCCATCCCTCAGCAGGCCTGCATGCTGCCAAGCACTCGTGTACTAGCATCTTAAAGGGAAAAGAACAGATAAACATAGTGAGCATGTTCACCTGCTGATGGATGCACTGGAAAAAAATATTTGATGAATAGCTAACAAACCCAGCATCGAAAAGTACAGTCTGTCTAGATACTTGTTGAAACCGGAGTGTCATTTCAGTTTGTCTTTTCCTTTGTTGGGGTAAATATAGGAAATATGGCCTCCCACTCTAAACCCCCAAGGTTCAAGTTAATCTCGAAATGAGCGATATATCTGCTTTGAAATTCAACATTTGTCAACTTCAGAGAAGTATGGTAGCAAGTTCTGCATGTAGAGTCATTAGCCTCATCTGTGAGTGTTTTGCTTGAGCTTTCAATGAGAATTTGGATTGAGATTCACAAGGATACTCAGAAATGTGCAGTAAAGCTGGAAGTGCTGATGTGGGTTGCTTCGTTCTGGCTTGGCACAAACGCCGGGCGGGTGCTTTCAAGGAGCAGTCTGCGGCGAGGGATGTGTGTCTGCTCCTGTAACCCGAAGCCCAGGTCAAATTTTTTGTAGAGGGGAACATTCAACCCCAGGAAACTCTCCAGAAGAACCAAGCTGCCCCCTACAGAATGAGAACGGAAGAACATTCTAGATAAAGACCAGCTTCACCTCAACAAAAAAACTGTAATTTTCCACCAGAAATCAAAATGTTTTCCCCAAGCAGTTCATATACCTGTAACTTTGTTTCTTCCATAAATTGATTTTTTTAAAGACAACTAACTCTGAACACAAATTATATGGAAAAACTTTCTAGATGGAAGAAAAGTCTTAATCTAACCAAAAAAAATTCCCTCAGAAATCCACTTTTATCAAATAGTTCTAACTACAGAATCTCTAGCAATGATAATTCCATAATTTCATTACAAATTCTGACTCAAAGATCTCTGAACTTTGACTCGCTGAAATTAACAATTGCTATGTTACCAGCACTGCTATTTTCCGACTGAGAGTCGACATCAACCCTTCGCTTTCTGGAAAAGTTCAAACCATCATTCTATCAGCAGCTTTCTCTCTGTGTCCATCTCTCTACTCCCTCATTACCCATAATCTTCCAGATAGGGTTTTGGATGTATCCTATAATGGGGAGGCCAGCCAATGCCAGTGGATTAGTACATAAAGGTTATCCGCCAAACTGGTTCCTGTAGCACAAAACCCATACCCTTACATCATTCACAAAAACACACACACATTTCCCATAACCATAAACACTATTCACTTGTTTCCACACGTTTCAATAGTCTTAACTCTTTCTGTAAAACCTTATACAAAAGTGGCCAAATAAATCATTCATTGCAATATATATTCATTCAGCAAACACATGCCCTCAATATAATTAACTCAAGTCATCACAACCTAAACTCAAAGAGCACACCTTTCTCCTGGTGCAAACAATAAGCCTCAAAATTGTTAACACACCAATCAGAATTGCAGGATCAATAAATAGGGCCTAGAGGCGTGTCCATGTGAAGAGAGAAAGAGGACGACGACAACAACAACAAAGACAAGTAATCGCAGATGAAATCCTTTCCACCTTAGTTCATCATGAGCTCATACATGGGATGACTATGAGAGAAGTTGGACAGCTAGTGCAACCCAACCTAAGCCATTACACTTTTGCATCCATTGTCCGTACTTTCAGAAGTGAAAACAGAAGTGAAAACAAGCCTTGTTGTTACTGTGATACATGTAATGTTGTAGTGCATATATATACAGTGGGGAGAACAAGTATTTGATACACTGCCGATTTTGCAAGTTTTCCTACTTACAAAGCACGTAGAGGTCTGTCATTTTTATAATAATTTTTATCATAGGTACACTTCAACTGTGAAGACAAATCCAGAAAATCACATTGTATGATTTTTAAGTAATTCATTTGCATTTTATTGCATGACATAAGTATTTGATCACCTACTAACCAGTAAGAATTCCGGCTCTCACAGACCTTTTAGTTTTTCTTAATATTAATATTTGGTACAGAAACCTTTGTTCACAATCCTGTAGATCCTTCAGGTTTCGGGGCTGTCGCTGGGCAATACGGACTTTCAGCTCCCTCCAAAGATTTTCTATTGGGTTCAGGTTTGGAGACTGGCTAGGCAACTCTAGGACCTTGAGATGCTTCTTACGGAGCCACTCCTTAGTTGCCCTGGCTGTGTGTTTCGGGTCGTTGTCATGCTGGAAGACCCAGCCACGACCCGTCTTCAATGCTTTTACTGAGGGAAGGAGGTTGTTGGCCATGATCTCGCGATACATGGCCCCATCCATCCCCCCCTCAATACGGTGCAGTCGTCCTGTCCCCTTTGCAGAAAATCATCCCCAAAGAATGATGTTTCCACCTCCATGCTTCACGGTTGGGATGGTGTTCTTTGGGGTTGTACTCATCCTTCTTCTTCCTCCAAACATGGCGAGTGGAGTTTAGACCAAAAAGCTCTATTTTTGTCTCATCAGACCACATGACCTTCTCCCATTCCTCCTCTGGATCATCCAGATGGTCATTGGCAAACTTCAGATGGGCCTGGACATGCGCTGGTTTGAGCAGGGGGACCTTGCGTGCGCTGCAGGATTTTAATCCATGACGGCGTAGTGTGTTACTAATGGTTTTCTTTGAGACTGTGGTCCCAACTCTCTTCAGGTCATTGACCAGGTCCTGCCATGTAGTTCTGGGCTGATCCCTCACCTTCCTCATGATCATTGATGCCCCACGAGGTGAGATCTTGCATGGAGCCCCAGACTGAGGGTGATTAACCGTCATCTTGAACTTCTTCCATTTTCTAATAATTGCTCCAACAGTTGTTGCCTTCTCACCAAGCTGCTTGCCTATTGTCCTGTAGCCCATCCTAGCCTTGTGCAGGTCTACAATTTTATCCCTGATGTCCTTACACAGCTCTCTGGTCTTGGCCATTGTGGAGAGGTTGGAGTCTGTTTGATTGAGTGTGTGGACAGGTGTCTTTTATACAGGTAACGAGTTCAAACAGGTGCAGTTAATACAGGTAATGAGAACAGAAGGGCTTCTTAAAGAAAAACTAATAGGTCTGTGAGAGACGGAATTCTTACTGGTTGGTAGGTGATTTAATTACTTTAAAATCATACAATGTGATTTTCTGGCCTTTTGTTTTAGATTCCGTCTCTCACAGTTGAAGTGCACCTATGATAAAAATTACAGACCTCTACATGCTTTGTAAGTAGGAAAACCTGCTAATTCGCCAGGGTATCAAATACTTGTTCTCCCCACTGTATGACTGAATCTCCACTTTGTTCCCAGTGTAGTTTTTACCACAGTAATGGATGACCATAGGTCAGTAATTGTAATTCCAGAACTGAGAGGCGGCCATCTATTGGAGGTAGGCGGAGACTTCTCACAGCTGAGCAGGAGACTTCCCTGGTGAATATGGTGATTGCCAATAATGCTATCCGTTTGAGGGAAATTCAAATCCAAATATTTGAAGACCAGGTAGTCTTCCAAGGAATTGACAGCATCAGTATTTCCACCATTGACCGGATCATTCAGAAGAACCACATAAAGCAGCTGTACTGTGTTCCTTTTGAAAGGAATTCAAAAGAGTTAAGGAACAATGATTCCAATATGTGCAGGTAATTGCTATACTGTACAGAATTTTTTGTTTGCAGAGTACGGCCCATCTCTCCAGCATATCAATACTGTACTGTATAGTAATGTGTTACAGCAACTGCAGTACACAATCTTTCATTCCAGTACAGTAGTACAGTACTGTATTTGTAATACAGTAAAATGTGTGTCTTTTTTGTTTTGTTTTATACTTCTGTAGAGAATCTTTGAGCTGCATGCCATGGCTGACACACAGGAGTACATCTTGGAGTACATCTTCATTGACGAGGCAGGGTTCAACATAATGAAAGGGGGCGCAGCATCATTGGTCACCATGCCATCATATAAGTCCCTGGCCAGAGGGGAGGCAACGTCACCCTATGTGCAGTCATCAGCAATTGTGGCGTCCTCCACCGCCATGTCAAAGTGGGTCCATACAACACGGCACTACTCCTTCAATTTCTAGATCAGCTGCACAATAACATTCTTCAACAGGAAGGGGAGCCAGGTCAACCAGAGCAAGCTCAATATCTTGTCATTTGGGATAACTTAATTTTCCATCGGGCTGCTCAGGTTCGCACCTTGTTCTTTTTTGCCAGCATATTCCCCTTTTTTGAAACCGATTGAGGAATTTTTCTCAGCATGGCGGTGGAGAGTGTATGATCGCAACCCTGACACACAGCAAAACCTCCTGGAGGCAATGTTGGACACTATCCAGGGTTTTCTAAGGCACACAACGGCATTTTTCCCACGCTGTCTGGCAAGAGCAAACATAATGTGTCACGTTGATGAGATATTATGGCCTGACCCAGACCTGAGATGATGAGAAAACGGATGCTGATGCTGAGTAACCTGTACATTTCCTGCATTTGTAAATAAAGCTTTTAAAAATTGGATATTTACTGTGCATCTTCCTTACATGTTTTGTCAGAGTGACATTTCAATGTCAGATTTTTGACCAAAACAGCATATACAGTGCCTTGCGAAAGTATTCGGCCCCCTTGAACTTTGCATTTCAGGCTTCAAACATAAAGATGTAAAACTGTATTTTTTTGTGAAGAATCAACAACAAGTGGGACACAATCATGAAGTGGAACGACATTTATTGGATATTTCAAACTTTTTTAACAAATCAAAAACTGAAAAATTGGGCGTGCAAAATTATTCAGCCCCTTTACTTTCAGTGCAGCAAACTCTCTCCAGAAGTTCAGTGAGGATCTCTGAATTATCCAATGTTGACCTAAATGACTAATGATGATAAATACAATCCACCTGTGTGTAATCAAGTCTCCGTATAAATGCACCTGCACTGTGATAGTCTCAGAGGTCCGTCAAAAGCGCAGAGAGCATCATGAAGAACAAGGAACACACCAGGCAGGTCCGAGATACTGTTGTGAAGAAGTTTAAAGCCGGATTTGGATACAAAAAGATTTCCCAAGCTTTAAACATCCCAAGGAGCACTTTGCAAGCGATAATATTGAAATGGAAGGAGTATCAGACCACTGCAAATCTACCAAGACCTGGCCGTCCCTCTAAACTTTCAGCTCATACAAGGAGAAGACTGATCAGATTTGCAGCCAAGAGGCCCATGATCACTCTGGATGAACTGCAGAGATCTACAATTGAGGTGGGAGACTCTGTCCATGGGACAACAATCAGTCGTATATTGCACAAATCTGGCCTTTATGGAAGAGTGGCAAGAAGAAAGCCATTTCTTAAAGATATCCATAAAAAGTGTTGTTTAAAGTTTGCCACAAGCCACCTGGGAGACACACCAAACATGTGGAAGAAGGTGCTCTGGTCAGATGAAACCAAAATTGAACTTTTTGGCAACAATGCAAAACGTTATGTTTGGCGTAAAAGCAACACAGCTGAACACACCATCCCCACTGTCAAACATGGTGGTGGCAGCATCATGGTTTGGGCCTGCTTTTCTTCAGCAGGGACAGGGAAGATGGTTAAAATTGATGGGAAGATGGATGGAGCCAAATACAGGACCATTCTGGAAGAAAACCTGATGGAGTCTGCAAAAGACCTGAGACTGGGACGGAGATTTGTCTTCCAACAAGACAATGATCCAAAACATAAAGCAAAATCTACAATGGAATGGTTCAAAAATAAACATATCCAGGTGTTAGAATGGCCAAGTCAAAGTCCAGACCTGAATCCAATCGAGAATCTGTGGAAAGAACTGAAAACTGCTGTTCACAAATGCTCTCCATCCAACCTCACTGAGCTCGAGCTGTTTTGCAAGGAGGAATGGGAAAAAATGTCAGTCTCTCGATTTGCAAAACTGATAGAGACATACCCCAAGCGACTTACAGCTGTAATCGCAGCAAAAGGTGGCGCTACAAAGTATTAACTTAAGGGGGCTGAATAATTTTGCACGCCCAATTTTTCAGTTTTTGATTTGTTAAAAAAGTTTGAAATATCCAATAAATGTCGTTCCACTTCATGATTGTGTCCCACTTGTTGTTGATTCTTCACAAAAAAATACAGTTTTATATCTTTATGTTTGAAGCCTGAAATGTGGCAAAAGGTCGCAAAGTTCAAGGGGGCTGAATACTTTCGCAAGGCACTGTACAGTAGTATTCCCATATGCACTAATGTAAGAGGTATTTATTACAGTACTCTTTTGAATTTATCTCACCAGGGTGTTCATGAAAGGTTTATCTAGATAGTCAGTGCTGTGATTTTACAAAGCTTCAAATAATTTATCTGAAAACCTATTCTAAACCTTTTGGTGGCAGTGTTTTGAATAAATCCCTCCAGCGTGTAACAAACAGTCATGTAGTCTGTTTTTGACAGCTTGTGTGTGTTGTCTGAGGGAAAAGTTTGAATTGGGACCCAGAAGTTAGATGTTTGTACCGTTGGGTGTGTTTTTAAAATTGCGTGTGAAGATTTGAGAAAATGGTGAGTTGTTCCAGGAATTGTCTAAGCAATTGAGAAAAACTAAGACTTTAATGTGTCCCTTGATCCAGGGCTAGAATATATTTAATGTCTGCATCCTCTTACATTAGAACCCATCAAAGTTGCGTTATTTTGACAACTTCTCACTAATACTAGTTAGGGTTGTGTGGAGAGCCACCCTGTGTTAACAGTATATGAGGCGTGGGCAGTTGAACTGTGTAGCCATAGGATTTGGCTGCTTCTGGTGTGAGAACAGCATCAGAGCAACCGCCAGACTCGCTAATGAAATAGGAGTTACATCGTTTGCTTCTTTCTCTCTGTGTGTGTGTACGTCTTTGTTGTGCTCATATATGGGTATGAGCTCAGTGGGCCTGGTTAGAATACAGTTTTATGGACATCACCTAAAACGAACAGCAAATGACACTGCAGCCTGTAAAGTCTATCACTGTTCTTCTGTCTCATGTTGCCACACTTAGATTGTGTTCAGCTGACTCCACTCACAGAAGGTGGGCAACAAGGTTTTTTTAGTTTCAAAATGGTATGAATTATTATCGTACAGGATACTAGGCCTATAGTAGCTCTGCTAAACCGTTGTGGTCTTAGTGCAAACTAAAACCGCTACAATGCAGTTTGTCTTGTAAGCCAATATAGATGACAAAAAAATAAAGGAAACAATTGTTCACTTTGGTTGCTGTAAACGTGCTGAAGACTATCCCACTTCATAGCCTTACTCTAGCTCGAATGTCCCAAACCAATACTCAGTTTGTTAATGGTAAGTAACACTGAAACCTGATGGGAAAACACGAAATGGTAGTTTACTTCCCATAAACTTTGGAGAACAAGTTAACAGGGCCTTTGAGACAGTAGCCTCTCAATATTTCTCAACTAGGCATGGCTGGACACGTCTGCACTCTAGCTGTCAACAAGGTCAAACTGCAGTACTGCACCAGGCCAGCAGGGGAGGCTATGCTGGTTGAGAGGAGGCAATGAGTACGTATAGGTCAGATGGGTCAATGATGCCAAATAGAGCTGGTGCTGGCGTCGTATTCTCTGGGTCTTTAGCATTTTTATAGGAAGAATCTATGGGACACGGATTCGTGCGGACACTCAAAGGGCAAGCAATGAATAGTTATGGGGACATTTTGAGATTGGTGGTTTGGTAGCCATGAATGTTTCAGTGTGTGGTTCAAGGTGTGATGTCAGGGTTACATAAAAGTGACCCAGACCGAGGAATGGTGTCATCATTATGGTATACAGGAACTAGGGTACTCATGGGGTCTAACCCTTGTAAACCATAATCCACACAATTTATGCAACAGCCCATCATGGCCCATGACCCAGATCTGTAAGAGCACATATTCACCACTCGTCTCAGAATAGGAGTGCTGATTTAGGATCAGTTTAGCCTTTTAGATTATAATGAGTGGGCAGGGGGGACCTGATCCCTATGAACACTCCTACTCTGGGATGCTTGCTTTATGACTACGGGCCCTGATACTTGCAGTGACATTTCATGTTTTGTATTATATTGTATATATTGTATATAACATAACATCGCAACATATTGGTGTTTCAATATGCTGCAAAATTGGCATGTATCACATAATTGGCTTCGAAACAAGCTTCTGCACGAGATGTCTTGATTTAACTGTTATTGGGCTGTTTGCTCATTAGCACGTATTAACGCTGCTAAAACTCAAATTGTGTTTTTCAGTCTCTAATGAATGTTTATACATTTCGTGCGGTTGGTTTCTGGCAGAGGGGTTTAATAAATCATTATAATGACAAGCTATTAGCTGGAAAAAAGTGAATGATACAGTACAATGAATGTGTTTTTATTGTCATTGTTGGTTGGGTTATTACTCCAGAGTGAGCCACAGAAAAAAAAATGTCCTGCCAGTTATTGCTCTTTTCACGTCTTATACAAATACAGACTTTCCGTCAGACTTGAGAAAATAATTACCAAAATGAACCTTAGTGTTTGTTTATAGCTAGTATAAAATTATTGGCAAATCAAAGAACTGGCAATTACACCTATGGATTCAGTTAGCCAAATTTATATTTAAAAAGGTAATTTTGTAAATTGCCATACAGCATTGCTGATAGGGAACAGAATGTGAGAACATTATTATTATAGTAAGTGCACT
Source organism: Oncorhynchus mykiss (assembly GCF_013265735.2). Taxonomy (NCBI): domain Eukaryota; kingdom Metazoa; phylum Chordata; class Actinopteri; order Salmoniformes; family Salmonidae; genus Oncorhynchus; species Oncorhynchus mykiss. The sequence continues at coordinate 29,159,293 of NC_048582.1, forward strand.
TCTTATCTTAGTGAGTAAAGATTGCAAGTAAAACACAAAACCAATCTTTTCTCAACCCCGTATCCCAGCTCTCCATCACTGTGGCATTATGTTGAAGTACCTGGTGATACTAAGTCATGAGTGTCTCCTATTGTTACAGTGCTGCAGTTGGCCTAGAGTTCAGAAACAAGTGTTTCTCTCTCAGAGGGACGATATCTAAAATGGAGGGCCATTTCGACTGATAGCACTCCACCTCAGATACACCGTGTGGAGTAGGGTGAAGTTGCCTATAGACACTGATCTTGGGTCAGTTTTGCATTCTCCCAACTCATGGTTAAAGTTAGGATTTGGCGAGGGGAAGCTGATCCTAGATAGGGGCAAACTTCACCCCAGAGCACACACTCGCCAATAGGCACGGCATGGCAACTGGATGGTGTAGGATTTTTGTCTTAACCAATACCTTGTGTTTGTGTCTGCATAATTGAGGTAGTTTCTAGGCTAACACAGTCTTATGGCACACAGGGGACCGGGTTTGAACTCAGTTTGTCACCCGAGCCTGAGGGATGCCGAGGGAACTGGAGCTGTCATGAATAGGAAAAATTAATTTTCTACAGAACCAAGTAGACTTGGCCAAGATTTCTGTAAAGCTCCTCACTCTCTCTCTCTCCATCTGCATCCTTGTGTTTATGGAAACCCAAACAACATCAATCCAGATGACAAGCACCTTCAGATGAGCGTTGGGGCCTGTGAGTGAGAGGAGATGGTTATTGTGTCTGTACTACATTCTCCAAGCCTGAGGGATCTGGCTGGTACAGTACAGGCCCAGAGCAGCAACACACTAACTTATACTTCCATTGGAGGTGCCTGCCTGTCCTGCCCGCCCGCCCGACCGACCAGTTTGGGCCGTTATGCCTATCACAGAGCTTCTCGTCTTCTTCTTATCCTCTGTCCCTTATCCATCAGTACTCATCACTCCGGGATGGACCCTGCTCTTTCTGGATCCCACTCTCACATTTTTCTATCACTGTTATTTCTCTCTTCCTTCCCTCTTTATTAAATATATTCCACTTTCACCCTCATCTCTCTTTCTGTCTCTCTTTTTCTGTCTCTCTCTACAGATGAAGTGGACTCATGGTTGGGTTCTGCTAAACTCACAATAGTGTGGTGGAAACAGGACAGACAGAGAGACAGTTTTAAGGGCCCTGGTGCGCCCCTTACGCCTACCCTCTGATGGGTTTACAATGTGACAAGTCTCCGCTCACCCTTACTCTACTTACACACGTGCAGACACACACACACACACACACACACACACACACACACACACACACACACACACACACACACACACACACACACACACACGTTGACAAAGTCACTGACTTCCTTTCGATGAATCTCTTTCTGTTCTGTTTCACATTCTCAACCTACACACATGCACGCACCCACACACTCTGCCTGGCGGCTTTCCTTTCCTTTTCCATATTTTATTTATTTATTTTGCTGGATTTCCCAGGCGGTCTCCTATCCCAGTACTTACCAGGCCTGACCCTAAACAAGCGTGTTTAGGGTGGTATGGCCACAAGCATATTCTTTTTTTGACCTCTTTTTCTCCCAGAATTAGGTCCATTGGCTCATCTCTGCAACTCCTCAATGGGCTCGGGAGAGGTGACGGTTGAGTCATGTGTCCTCCGAAACATGACACGCCTGTCCATCAACTTCTTATCACACTGCTCACTTAACTTGGATGTCGGCAGCACCAATGTGTCAGAGGAAACACTGTTCGACTGACGATCGGAGTCAGCTTCAGGCGCCTGGCCCTGTCACAAGGAGTCGCTAGAGCACGATGAGTCAAGGAAAGCCCCACCGGCCAAACCCTCCCCTTCCACGGATGGTGCTGGGCCAATCGTGCGCCGTCCAATGGGGCTCCTGGCCACGGCCTGGGATCAAACCCCAGGCTGTAGTGGTGCTTCATCCCTGCGGAGCAGTGCTTTTGACCTCTGTGCCACCCATAACCCCCCTTACCAGGCGGCTTTCCTAACTGCTTATCAGAGTCCCACTAGGCAAAAACTAGTTGAATCAACGTTGTTTCCACGTCATTTCAACCCCCAAAATATATTTGATGATGTCAAATCGACATGCAAAACTGATTGGATTTGCAAAAAGTCATCAAGGAATTTGAATTTTTTTTCGCCCCACTTTTAAACAGAATCCAATGACAGGTTGAAATGTTTTGGTTGATTTCACGATGAAATCACGTTAGTTGACAACTCAACCAAATGTAACTCAAAACTAGACGTTGAACTGACATCTCTACCTGGTGGGGTGAAACCATACTTTGGCAGTGCAATCAGCATGGCTCTGAGATGGATACTGCAAAGGATGGTCTGGAAGAAAAACTTCACCACACTCAACCAGGTGGGATAGGGTGTACTACACTTGTGTGTGTGTGTGTGTGGTGCTCTCTAGAGTGTGGACACCATGATGTGTCAGGAGGCCCTGAGCAACGCTGATTTCCTTCCTACGGGAAACTGCCCACACTCCTATCCCTGACGAGGCCAGCAGACCTGAATAACGGCAGGCTGGAACAGGAGCCTCTCAGAGTGCTTGGCCGTGTGACCTACCCACACAAACATACACACATGCATGCATGTACACACACATACACACTCTCACACACACATTTACACAGAGTGTGTTTGTGTTAACCTCGAGATCTGATTGTTTACAGTAGGTCCATATGTGTACACCGTCTGCAATGCTTGAAACTCAAGCGTCCATCACTCAAAGTGTGTTCAAGGATACCTGTTAGTTTTGATGTTTTGAAACCTTAGAAACGGGGGTTGGAATCGGTTCAGGGAACAGAACCGAAAACCGGAAAATAACAACTATTTTAAAGGAACCATAAACGGAACTGGGAACGGGAACGAAAGTGATCCATACTGTTCCCGGAATAGAACTGTCATTGTAAAAGTATGGGAACCGGTTAATAACGTTATTTTACGTTCCAGATATTTTTTTCTAGTCCCTATGCAAAGCAATTACACCGTTATTCAGAAACATATTCCAGTGTCTGCTTGCAAGCTAACATTTTTGCAAGTGTGTGCTGTTTAGGCTATCTGCCCCTACCCCTCCAAAGCATAGGCTACTATATAAGATCCCATGGCACTTATCGTAATAGACCTAGTATCTTGGCTAAATTCCCAATTTGCCACCCAATCATCCCCAGCTTCCAATTAGCTCATTCATCCCCCTCCTCTCCCCTGTAACTATTCCCCATGTTGTTGCTGTAAGTGTGAATGTGTTCTCAGTCAACTTACCTTGTTAAATTAAGGGCTAAATAAATACAAATACAAACAAATACACTGACGTTACAAGCATTATTCAGAACATAGGGAGGGAGATTTTTTATGAGCTAGAGAAGAATGTATAAACTTGTTCAATGTTAGTTAAGGATACTATAAGGCTAGTTATCACGTTTCACGTTGGATTTTTTATGAACTACAAAAAGGTAAAATGGGTTTTTATTTCTGGTGCCACTCCGCACACACAAGTTTGTTAGCTAGCTAGCTTAAGTTTGTTAGCTAGCTAGCTTAAGTTTGTTAGCTAGCTAGCTTAAGCTTGTTAGCTAGTTAGCTAAAAGGACATGCAAAGTGCCTCTAATCGAACACGTCAAATGAACTCACTGCCCCTTCTTGGAAGAGAATGGAGCCCACTGTCAATTCATCGAAGAAGCAGTCAAGCATGTATCTATCTGGTCTTGCTAATGAAGATTGATTTATCTGCCTGCAATGACTTGGGCTGAGATGGCGATCTGGTTGAAACAAGCTTTTGGTGAATGCTCCAAGAACTGACATCTGGTGGTGTGTGTGTGTGTGAACAAATCAAAATATATTTTCAATTTTAGATAGATCTAGGATCAGCTTCTCTCCCCCAATCCTAACCATAACCATTAGTGGGGGAAATGCTAAACTGAACCAACTACACCCTACGCCCAGCCATCGCTTCCAACTGGGCCTCAGAGTCATTGTGAGGTGCATTCATGCTGCCTGCACCACAAAAAAAGTTTTTGTGATGTATTTCCTGTCTGCTCCCCATTCCCAAAGGTCACACTTCCTAGTTCCCTCTCTCTTGCCCTCATGCCCTTTCCCTGTCAGGGTTTGGTCATAGTCATGTAACATTTGAAAAGCTTTTAATTTCCATAACCTTATTGGCGTAGCAAAAAAAGCGACCTTTTCTGCATCCAAAACATGAAAAAGATAGAAAGACTAACAATTAAGTGTGTGTGCATGTGTGCATACTTACATGCCTTTTTGTGTGAGGTAATGTCCTAAAAGAGGGAATGAGATACCATCAGCCTGCTCAATCAGTGAGCCAATAACCAGCCATTCTCATCCATTTCATTACGACAAAGTCAAGCTTCCTGTAAAAGGCTAATTCAAACCAACAATTCACATCAGATTTCCTTCCTTACCTCAGCCTTGGAGGGAAACGACAAGCGAAAAGCTGCTGACTCACGTTGCCTATGGGACTGTGGGAAATATCCTCTGAAAAAAAAGCTTAACTCTAACTTGACACGTCAGCAGGAAGAGAGAGTCTGACATCACCTTCTGTCAAACTGGCTTTAGGGATACTGGAGCAGCTCCGGGCAAGCAGCAGTCTCACACGTGTGTGCATTCCATAGAAGTCAGCTTGGAGAGCAGTGCTCTTTTAGCTCATTGAACTAAAGCCTAGGCATTCATTTGCGGAGTTAATGCAAGTATTCTGGTCTCAGACAAGGTTATAATCACATGAGCATAGCTCACTGAAACACCTGCCTCTCTCACACAATCGTCCTTGGCGACACTACACTTGAAGGTCTGTTACTAAACTGTTTTTGGACCCTCATCAAATAGTTAGTTAATCTTAGTAATCTAATTCGTTATGTACCATGAGTTAATGTACACTGAGTGCACTAAACATTAAGAACACCTTCCTAATATGGAGTTGCACCCCCACCTTTTGCCCTCAGAATAGCCTCAATTTGTCAGCGAGTGGACTATACAAGATAATGGAAGCATTCCACAGGGATGCTGGCCCATGTTGACTCCAATGCTTCCCACAGTTGTGTCAAGTTGGCTGGATGTCCTTTGGGTTGTGGACCGTTCTTGATACACACAGGAAACTGTTGAACGTGAAAAAACCCAGCAGCATTGCAGTTCTTGACACAAACCGGTGTGCCTGGCACCAACTACCATAGCTTTCACCTGGATTCACCTGGTCAGTCTAGTTGATGAAAAGAGCAGGTGTCCTTAATGTTTTGTATACTCCGCGTATATACCGGTAATGGATCAGCATTATCAAACACATTTAAACTGTGTACTTATGACTTTCTCCGGAGGCCCAAGACTAAAACAAACCATCTCTACAGGAGAGCAACCAAGACTGTTGCCAGATACTACCACAGAGATGGTTTCTGGAGATGAGAGCAATTCTCAGCAGCTGCCTACTTATTGAGAGCAGAGACCCTATTTCAACAGCAAGCAATTTGTTTAAATTTGTTTATACGCCCATAATACAGATGTTTTCTAGCTTTGCGGGGGAAAAACACTGTCTATCTGCAATGTTGTATAGTGGTTGTGTAGTGGTTGATACCCACAATGACCTGTTACCTGATGTTGGCTTATCATAGGTTGGGATACAGGCTAGATACTAGAACTGCAGCTACACTGCGAGATAGTCAACATTGCTTCCATGTGTGCTTTATCTGGACAATAACTAATCAATAGGCATATGAAAGCTTACCTTGATTAGGGTCTATAGAGATAATAATTATAATAGAGTCGATAATAGCACAAATAGCTGTGTCCTCTGATTTGACCTGTGATTGTAAGGCAGCTGCAGGATGATCTTCAATTAATGGGGTGCCATGAACAACCACTACAACTCTCCTGAGCTAAGATAAACCTTTGGCTTGCCTAAACATCGCTTTCCTATGTACCTCCAACTCCTCTACTGCCTTCTATTGGCCCAAATCGGCATTCCTCTCCAGACCTAGGATCAAATACTTTTTGAGCTAATTTCAAATACTTTATCTGTGCTTGGTTGAGCTTGCTTTGCTCAATGGACAAATATAATAGTCTGACACTCCAGGCAGACTTGAACAAATGTTCAGTATTTTTTTTTTAAATAGCATTTAAACCCTGGACAAACAGAAAGCCACTGGAGAAAAAGATCATGCCAAACATTCACTGTTTGCTCTTTTGACCTGATGAAGACCATGTTGGTTGAAATGTTATGTCTGTATTACCAATAGCTTTTTTGTATATTTTAATAAAAACCTTTATTTGTCCAGGTTAGTCTTTCTTGAGATAAAACACATTTTGCAAGAGGGACCTGGTAAGATAAGTTGTAGAACCAGCAACCAGTAAGCGGTATCTTTTATTTCTCTAATGGTGCTGACAGTCACAGTTGTGTGGTAGTTGGCAGGAGCGAGAGTGATTTACTGTATGTGGCCCCTTTTCTGGTGACACTACTTACCAGCCTACTGGAAATGCTCCGTTCGTTCAGTAAATTACATCATACTCTACCACCCCCTGTATAACGAGCTACTGTGGTACATCCCAAAAAGCACCCTATTCCCTATATAGTGGACTGCTTTTCACCAGGACCCATAGGTAGTAATGCACTTTATAGGGAATTGGGTGCCATTTGGGATGCAGAACTTACTTACATGGCTACTGCCAAGTGCCAACCTGTAAACCCGTTCAGCTCTAGCTGCCTCCACCCAATAGTGTTGAATCGAAACAAAGAATAAACTGCGGACCACATCTCAGGCTGAAATCTGTCATCTCAGCATTTTTCTCCCTCACTTATTTTACGGCCCAGAGCAATAGTCTGCTATGGGAGAATTCCTTTGATGGTGTTACGTTATAGCCCAGAGGTGTGATGGGAAGGGGAATTGTCCACCTACGTAGTTAGATTTAATATTGAGTGCTTTATTTTCCCCCCAGTAGCAAACTGGTGTGAGGTAATTCAAGAGTTTGCCGCAGCAGGCATTCTAGTTAGGACTCAAACCCTGACAATCGATGGAACTGCAATCACTATCAACGTGCTACTGCAATCCCACAGAGTGAAATACGAACTCAATGCTGCATGTTTGTAGAAATCCTCTTCAGTTAGAGAGCATAGCATCCCTTTCATTGGCAAGGCAAGTAGCATTCATTGGCACAACCACACACTGATGACATGGGAGAGGAAGAGGTGGGCGGGAAGCAGAGAGAGAGAGCGAGAGGAAGAGAAATGTCTTCCCGTTGTAGCTTTTTCCAATGAGCGGAACAGCTGTTCGGGAGCTTCCTTTCCGACTCCCCCTCCACACCCTTTTCTTGTTTTATATGATGATTTTATCAAAAGCCTCCCCAGTAGAGGACAGGGGGTGAAGCGTGAAGGCAGTAGTCATCACGACTGTGACCCCAATTACTTAGTGACCACCCAGCTGCAAGCATCTATTGGACAACCCACTGGTGCGAACGTCCTTCCTCTCATGAACTGTAAGCCGACTCACATGCCACGCGGGGCTCCACCCTTCACAATAGCTTCCTGCCCCCATTTGTTTCAAAGAACGAGGTTGAATAGGGTTGGTGTGAGAGGAAAAGGATAGGGATGGGATGGGAGGCATTCTACGTTTGTTTTGACGT